>NW_005874548.1:12325-15685 GCF_000147115.1 Myotis lucifugus
TTGCTTCACCCTCCATTTTACAAGTCAGGAAACTAAGACTCAGAAAATTTGCCCAAGGCCTTGTGGGTAGTAAGCTTCTTAGATGACAGTTTCATGTTATTTCCACTATGTAGTGGCTTTCTAGTGAGATGCTTTGGAACTCAAGTTTCCACTGAGAGGCCTCAGCGGCCATCATATGTCAAGAGGAAAGGAAGCTAGAACCATGCCCAGGACTGACCACCTGCATGCACAGAGTTGATTGCATGGCATTTCACTTAGATTACTAAAAAGACTCTCCTCATTAGAGAGAGAGAGAAAGAGAGAGAGAGAGAGAGAGAGAGAGAGAGAGAGAGAGAGAGAAGAAGAAGAAGAAGAAGAAGAAGAAGAAGAAGAAGAAGAAGAAGAAGAAGAAGAAGAAGAAGAAAAAGAAGAAGAAGGAGGAGGAGGAGGAGGAGGAGAAGGGGAAAGGGAAGGGGAAGGGGAAGGGGAAAGGGAAGGGAAGGGGAAGGGGAAAGGGAAGGGGAAGAAGAAGAAGAAGAAGAAGAAGAAGAAGAAGAAGAAGAAGAAGAAGAAGAAGAAGAAGAAGAAGAAGAAGAAGAAGAAGAAGAAGAAGAAGAAATTTTCACTTTGTTATAGCAAGTTATTTATTTTTATTTTTTGGTAGAGTAAAGCCTGTGAAGCTTTTCAAGTAGTAATATAACACAAGTAAAGCCGTGCTTTAACATATGGACTGGCTATTCTTGTAATTGCTAAAAACAAGAGATCCCTGCAATTCAGTTATGAGTGGAGGTCAAGTTCTGCCAGAATCTCATGGAAAATACTGCATTCCACCATGGTTCTGTTTAAAACCCACAGCCTCTTTATGACACCCTCCAACTAGCAGTTACTTTATAAATAAACATCTAGTTGATGTAAAAGAGAGTGATGACTGTTCCGGAGACTAAGAAAACACATGACTTTTCTAGTTTCAAGTCTGGACTCTCTGGTTCCTTAATGCCCTTGACATGTTTTGCTTAAGTTTTAAGAGTTTACAGGTTTCTTTCCTGTCCTGGCCAATGTTCATTTTGACCTCAGAGGGGAAAGTAACAAGAGAGGGGACAGAAGAGGAAAATGTCTATGTAACAGGTCAGAGATGACAAAAGATGATTTGAATGATTACTCACCCAGCAAACTTGCAGGATTCAAGAGTGAGTCTCGATAATCATTTGCCTTCTCCAAAGCCACCTGTCAGGGACTAGTTTACATTATAGATGCATAGCAAGGCTGTAATCCCCAGAGGACAGCCTTACAAGGAATCAAATAAAATTATCACTTACTCTATGTTGTTGGGTTTTACAGACCAGGAATCAGTACACACACACACACACACACACACACACACACACACGTGTGTATGTGGGTGTGGGTGCTGTTATTTTATTTAACCCTCAGAATGGCCCTGGGAGTAGAACACTTCATTCACTTTACAGGTGAGGAAACTAACTCACCTGTAACTTGCCAGAAGTCCTATAAATAACATAGGATAAAGCTGTTTTAAACCAGGTCTATACAACTCAAAAAATAGCATTTCTAGGGAGTAAGAAACCAAAATCTCAGACTCTAAAATATTCAGAAGGCTTGTTCGAGTGAGAGTGTTGCCACCAGTTTACTCATGTCAACAGTTGATAACAGTAAGTAAAAAAAAAAAATCTTATATAATAAAGAGCTAATTAGACCGGGGTGGAACTACCTTCTGGAATGACCTTCTGAAACAACCAGTGGGCGAGGCAGCCAGGGCTTTGAAGGCCTACTCTTGCATGAATTTCATGCATCAGGCCTCTAGTAAGGTCAGAAAAGCAAGTGGCAAAAGGCCAGGTGTTTATCTTTGTAGAGTCAAATTTGTGTGACTCATACACTAAGAAATGCTACCTCCATCTGAAGCTACTTGGCTCATCCCTCAAGAAGTAACTGCTCCCTTTCTTCTCCTTTTCAGCTTTTTGTGAGGGAACCTGAAAAGAGGCTGGGAGTAAGGGGAGACATCCGACAGCACCCTTTGTTTCGGGAGATCAATTGGGAAGAGCTTGAAAGAAAGGAGATTGACCCACCATTCAGGCCTAAAGTGGTAAGGAGACACCCAGGGATGGGACCACCTGTTCCAGCCATTCTCCTTCTACTCCCAAGCTGCCTGCCTGTCCCCTTGAGGGTGGGAGGGGCCCGACTCTCAGTTCTGCTCCTATATATAAGGGTGACTTTTGATAATCTTAGAAAGCTGAATTGTACACCATACTAAATAGAATTCATGAATAAGTGTTTCTTATTACATTCTCTATCTCTTTCATGGGCACCAAATGGACCAGGTGGCTGGAGGAGAACCTGTCCCAATCTGGGTTGTCTTGGTAAACAGTCCAAGATGTTTAATAATAAAATTAACATAGGTGGGAGAACCAATAGCAGTGAAGGATATGGATAAAAGAACCGGAATAGAGAATCTCAAAACTCCTTCCTTCTCCCACCTTTCACCAACCCCCAGCCCCCACCCCTACCCACTGTTCCCTGTAGACTAAAAGGACAGAGGTCAAATTTGGGCTCACTCTTTTTTTCAAAGGTGGCCAATTCTGCTTCATGTAAACTATTAGCTAGAAACATTAGATCCTATTTGAATGTTTACTATGGAATTCCTTTATATGAACTTAATTATACTATTATTAAATTGATGAGTCAGGATATTAGAGATGTTCAACAAAAACCACATATGATCATCAGTATTATTTCAGTTTAGTTTATCTGCAAAGATCAACACTGTCATACACAGATTATAATTCAGCTTTCTAAGATTATCAAAAGTAGAGATAATTAATTTAGTGGCTGATTTTCTTCCCTTCTTCTCTCCCCCATCCGTCCCTGCCCCGCCCCCGCCCCCAAACTCTGATCAAGAAATCACCATATGACTGCAGCAATTTCGACAAGGAATTCTTAAATGAGAAACCCCGGCTGTCATTCGCCGACAGAGCACTGATCAACAGTATGGACCAGAACATGTTCAGAAACTTTTCTTTCATTAACCCGGGAATGGAGACGCTGATATCCTGAATCCCATCTTCAGACACGCGAAGGAATTTGCCTTCTCTCTGTGAACTGGTTCGAGTGACACTCCTTGGGTTCCTTTTCAACTTGGGAAAGAAAAGAAACACTCAACAATAAAGGCTGAGGCCTTTCAGCTCCTCACTGACTTTGCATCTGTAGCAGAAACCAACTCAACTTCACTAATGACACCACCTTTGGTTTCTCTGATCTTTCACGGCTATTCTTGAAGTTAGGTCAT
The DNA here is from genome assembly GCF_000147115.1 of Myotis lucifugus. Lineage (NCBI taxonomy): Eukaryota > Metazoa > Chordata > Mammalia > Chiroptera > Vespertilionidae > Myotis > Myotis lucifugus. The sequence goes on from NW_005874548.1 coordinate 15,606, forward strand.
GACTAACCATAGTTATTTACTTGAAAGATGGTTCTTCGCACTGGGAAAGATGTGAAAACTTAATTCTGCTCTAAATGATG
>NW_005874549.1:0-15259 GCF_000147115.1 Myotis lucifugus
CAGATTTTATTGAAATCATCCAGATTTTTGAATTAGTTTAAAAAATTCAAAGTGAACAACAAAAACAATATTCTTGGGGCCCAACCAAATACTACTGTGGGATGAACCTGGTCCAAGGGCCCCGGGTGGTAACTTCTGTGACACACGCTTGCCCTTGGAGGTTAGAAACTGTATGCCCAAAGGTGCTCATGGACCAGGGCTGTGGATGTCACAAGAAAAACATCTACACTCTCCAGGGCTGATAAAGCCCATTCGTGGGTGTGAGTTGGTTTCCCATCCCCAGCCTGTCAATCATCTGCCCCCAGCCCTGGCCACATCATGGCTCCACAGCACGCCCCTGTTGGGTTATGGTCTGAGAGGACCCCTGGAACTTTGTACAGTGCTTCCCACACACCTCGCTTGACAAAAATAAATTGCAAGATGCATTCGCCACCGAGAACGCACACGTGAGAGTTTTGTTTTCCCTTCCACTTGACGAGTCAGCAGAATCGGTGGCTCTTTTATAGAGAGATTACCTTAAATGAATATAAAGAGGAATGATGGAACCAGGTTAGAGAAACTACACAGCCACCAGGCAAAGCCAGAGCAGAATTGATTTTTCTTAAGTGGGGTCAGTGAGTAATCGCGTGCGCACGGCCTGGGAGTCACTCTGAAACGCATTCTTCCCCCACGGCGTCCTGCCCCTGCCTCGCCCGATCGATCCTGCCACATGCATCGCCAACAGGGTGCAGGGCCTTCAATTATCTGGTGATTTTTAGTATTTCTCCCTCTTTTTTTTTTCATTTTATGTGCCTCAGGCATGAAACAGCTCTGGCCACCGACACAGGCATCAAGCTCGGATGAACTAAGGAGTGTACATCTGCTTTGCCCCTGATTGATCTCAGAGCAACACCACCCATCAGGTGTCTCCTTGCCCATTGCCAGGGGGTCCTCCCTCCTTAATCAGCATCGGCAGGGGGACCGGTGCTGAAGCCAATTGCCAGGCTAGCTCTCCCCATCCCCTGCGTGGAAAGTGGTTTAGAAACACCACAGTCGCTTTTAGAAGAGATAAAGGCTGCCTATGATGTAGAAGCTGTGCTGCGTGTTGCCCTGGGCAGTACAGTGACCTGTAGCCCAGCTGAGGCCGTGCCACCCCTGCAGGGGTGCTGTCCTCTGAACGCCCTCTGTCCCCGCCTGAGCCTGTCATCTCTCCCCCAGAGCCAGCTTCCCATCCCCAGGGAACCTGGAACAGGAGACCAGACTGAGTATAGCAACAATATCCCAGAAGCTACCATCTGGGTACAAAATGGACAAGCCATGGTTGGTTTTCCTGCGTCCTGACCCCTCTTGGTTAAGGTGTCTCGGCGGCCTCATGCAATTCCTCGTCCTCTCCTTTACGAAGGTGAGGAGGGCATCGGACCTCACACCACGTGAATGAGACACGAAGGTTTCACTTTCTGTGGCCACGGATAGGTCCTTAAAATTATTCATGTATTCTTATCAAAATACTACGGCGATGGTTTCACTCTGCCCACTGCCTGGCGTCCGACACGGCTAGAGAACCAGCAGGCAGACAGCGCTGGTGATATTTAAACAGATCTCTCTCCTTGTCTCCCTTTGGCAAATCCATTGACCGGAATTCCTAAAACCACGAAGGCCAGAGGAAGTGACAATAAGAAAAGAATCTTCAACTCAGAATCCTATGCTTAGTGAAAATATATCAGGAATAAAGGGTAACTCAAGACATTCTCAAATGAAAACACACACAAAAAACCAAAACACGAAGAGAATTTGTGGCCAGCAGACTGGCCCAGAGGGAATGGCTGACGGTAGTTCTCTAAACCAAAAGGAAGAGAGAAAAGGAAGAGCCGTGGAATATCATGAAGGAAGGAAGAACTCAGTGAGCAAAAGTACAGGCAAACACAATAGGTTTCTTCTCCTCCTGAGTTTTGTAAATTCTGTTTGACTGTTGAAGAAAAATTTGTAACACAGTCTGACGTGGGTCTAAATGTATGTATAGGAAGCATTTAAAACAATTATATAATGAACGGGGGAGGTAAAGGGAGGTAAAGTTTCTATACTTTACTTGAACTGGCAAAATGATGGCATCAAGAATATGTGATGACATATATGTGCATGTATATATGCATGCATATATATGTATGTATATGTTTGTATGCATATGTATCACATATATAATGTGATACCTAGAATAGCTACTAAAACAGCAATACCTTTTAAAGTATAAGACATACTCAAAAACACTAGAGTGAAATCATAATGAAATGTTAAAAATTGCCCCAGCTGGTTCGGCTCAGTGATAGAACGTCGGCCTGTGGACTGAAGGGTCCAGTCAAGGGCACATGCCCAGGTTGCAGGTTTGGTCCCCAGTGGGGGGCGTGCAGAAAGCAACTAATCAATGGTTCTCTCTCATCATTGATGTTTCTCTCTCTCTCTCTCTCTCCCTCTCCCTTCCTTTCTGAAATCAATAAAAATATATTTTTTAAAATGTTCAAGTCATTCACAGGAAGGCATGAGAAGAAAACAGAAATGAAAAACAGACCACAAATGGTTGGCTTACACTCTGACATATCTCTAACTCCATCACATGCAAATGGTCTAAATACAAATTAAAAGGGGGGCTCATGGAGTGGATGCAAAACCATAACTCCGCCATTTGCTATCTACAAGAAACTCACTTTTGTCTCAGAGAACGTGTAGGAAAGTCCCAGACACCTTCGTTTCAAATGAGCTCTCTGCTGATGAGACCGAGGCGAATGCTCAGCAGAACGAGAGCCGGCCACGCCGGCGTCCGGGGGAAGGACAGCGATGGAGGGGACGCTGCTCCTGAGACGCAGCAGAGGACAGCCACCGCAGGCCCTCCGAGCTGCTGCTGCCATTCGCACCACACTCGCCTTCCTCCGAGTGTTCACCCTGAAGGCCATCTGAGCCCGTGGACGGGAAAGAAGCAACGCCCCCCGAGGTGTGTGCATTGCCCGAAGGACTCTACCTGGAGACCCGGAGATTACATACGGGAGGTTGGGTTGGGGACAGAGCTGGTCCCGCCTGACTCGTCGGCCTTTCATTTCCTGGTCATTCACAGTTGACTTTGGGTTGACCTTGAATGTTTACAGGATGAATGGGTTGGGCTTTGGGGAAGACAGGTGGTGGGCAGGGAGCGGTAAGTAGAACATTAAATACAGACATATCCAAGCACCAGCTTCCGGATAGAAAAGGCAGCGGAAGAGATTGACACAGGAGCCCACACCTCTCATCCTCCGCCGTTTAAAATGAACCAATCAGCCCAGCCGGCGTGGCTCAGTGGTTAAGCATCGACCTATGAGCCAGGAGGTCACGGTTCAATTCCCCTTCGAGACACATTCCCGGTAGCGGGGGTGCTTGATCCCCAGTAGAGGGCATGCAGGAGGCAGCAGGTCAATTTTTCTCACTCATCATTGATGTTTCTATCTCTCCCCCCTCTCCCTTCCTCTCTGAAATCAAAATAAATACATACATACATACATACATAAAAGGAACCAATCCGACTCCTCCAGTCACGCTTGGTCAGTGCGAGTGAAGTCGGCCTCCCTTGGAAATGCCCACAGACATGGGCGGAAGGAAGCCCCTGGCTCTACACAACCAGTCACCTCACTTCAGAAGTTGCTCTTAGAAATGATTACGTTCCACAAAGATGCCAGTCTGTCCACGCCCGAGTCAACTGCACATTTCAATCTGCCGCCATGAAACTTCTGTGAAACCATCCAATTTTGGTGGATGTCTGTGAGTCTGTGAGGGGAGTTGTCTACGTGAACCGAAATGGGTGACAAATGCCCGGCTCGGCCTGCACCAGGTCATACATGAATCCTTACTTCCTGATAGTACCCACGCCGGCTGGTGGCCCGGCCGGAAGTCAGGCCGTGCCGATGAATGAGCCAAAGTGCCCACTGGCTCAGGGCTGGGTCCCCTGGGAATGATCCGAGGTCCTCCATCCGAGGCCTCCATCCGAGGTCCTTCATCCGAGGTCCCCATCCGAGGTCCTCCACCCGAGGTCCCCATCCGAGGCCTCCATCCGAGGTCCTCCATCCGAGGCCTCCATCCGAGGTCCTCCATCCGAGGCCTCCACCCGAGGTCCCCATCCGAGGCCTCCATCCGAGGTCCTCCATCCGAGGCCTCCATCCGAGGTCCTCCATCCGAGGCCTCCACCCGAGGTCCTCCATCCGAGGCCTCCATCCGAGGTCCCCATCCGAGGCCTCCATCCGAGGCCCTCCACCCGAGGTCCTCCATCTGACATGTGCGGTGGATGAACGCACAACATCGACAGCAGGAAGGAAAGAGGCATTAAAATGTGAGACGCAGGGATGGGAGGAGGGACAATGGACGCAGCAAAGGTGGCCAAGGTGACCCACCTTCTTCTCTCGCGATCAGAACAGAGCGACGCAGCCTCTCCCTGTGGGTACCAAACCCAGACGCGTTTCCAGCCGCAAACTCATGAAATGATCCTTGAAATTATCTCGCCAAGAGAAAATGTCCTTCAGTGCTTATTTTGATGTGATTTAAATAAATGTGCGGCAGGTGGAATTATTTCCTCATTCCATCCTGGTTCGGAAAATGAAATTCCATTTACGAGCCAGTCAGTCTGCGGCCTCTCCAGCTGAGCAGAACACACGGCCGTGCTGTCAGCGGTAGGACCGGGGCCCCGGGCCGCGGGGTCTCTCTCCCAAGGTGAACCGACCCTGTCGGGTCAGGGGGTGCGTCCCAGTGCATGCCCGCTGGGTTGCAGCGTGGAGTTGGATTTGTAACTGACAGTGGCAACCCAGACACCCTGTGTCTTCGATCTGATGTGTGATTTCTGAAAAGGAGAGTGTGGAGAGATCCCGCAGCCGCCAGCGGTGTCAAACGCCACGGACACACCTGTGCACCCAACTGTGACCCCGGACAAGGAACCCGTTACAGTCCCACCCGTTACAGTCCCACGCCCTGACCCCGAGGGGACCGGCAGGGCTGTAGGGCTCGGGGTATTTCCGTAAGGCTCTGTGTGAGCATGAGAGAGGGTTGTTCTTGGGAACTATGTCAAATATATTTTCATTGATCTCAGAGAGGAAGGGAGGAGGAGGGAGAGATTTAAACATCAGTGGTGAAAGAGAATCATCATAGATCGGCTGCCTCCTGCACACCCCCTACTGGGAACTGAGCCCAAAACCTGGGCATGTGCCCTGACCAGGAATCCAACGGTGACCTGGCCAGGCTTGGCAAATGGGTTAAAATGACGGTCTCCAGTGATGGGTTTTTGATGACTTTTTATAAAAGTCACGATATATTTAAGACATGGAGAAGGATAACAAATAACAAATTTCACAGTGGCATACGCACCACTCGGGTTAAGAACACACATGTTACCAAAGGAGTCGCTGCCTTTTCCCAACTATCCCCGCCCCCACTGGACCCCGTGGGCCTCTCCCCAAGGGCACCTCCGCAGGCCGCCCCCACACAGAGCGGGTGATTCTCTGTCCTTTAACCAGATGCGGGCCTCGCGTGTTTGCAGGCGTCTATAGATTGTGCCCCTCTGCCTGTACCCTCCCTTAACTCGCTCTTTCTGCACCACATTTCACTCGAGACCCACCCGTGTTAGCACACGCAGCTCCAGCTGAGTCCTCATCGCGTGTATGAGAGACATGAGCAGCCTCTTTCTTGTTTGGCACTTTTCACAGCTCCCGCGTCGGACATGCATTACTTCCACCATCACAGAAGAACAGGGCTTGTAAGGGGAGGCAGCCCCCACTCCCCCTCGTCCTCGCTCCCTCCCTGGGGGAGTGACAGCGTGGAGGGGGAGCCTGGAACCTCCCCCCACCCCCCCAGCCAATGGCCGAGTCCTGCTGGTCCCCCTTCCGCCACCTCTCAGACCCTCTCTTACCTCCCCCTCGCTCGCACGGCCCTGCGACAGGGTCTGGCCTCCGTGCTGGCCTGGGTGCCGGATCTGCCCGGCCTCGGCTCCTCTCCCTGCCCTAGTGCAAGGCCACCTTTGTGAATCCCAGCTGCCACCGTCCCAGCTCAGGCCACCACCGTCTCCGCCTGGTGTCACTTCACCGGCTTCGTCCCGGGCCTCCCGTCTCTAGTCTCACAGCCGGAAGTACCGCTCTAAACCAGACACCCGAGCCGCACCAAACCCTCCTCCACGTCAGAACTCCTCCAGTGCCTTCTCATTGTCTTCGGGATGAAACCCGAACTCCGAGGCATCACGGGCGAGACTCCTCGCCACCTGATCCTCCCCCATCTGCTCATCCCATCCACCCGAAAGAGCTGCTGAGCCCGGCCCGTGTGGCTCAGTGGTTGAGCATCGACCTATGAATCAGGAGGTCACGGTTCAATTCCTGGTGAGGGCACATGCCTGGGTTGTGGGCTTGATCCTCAGTGTGGGGCGTGCAGGAGGCAGCCCATCAATGATTCTCTGTCATCATTGGTGTATTTTTTCTTTTTTTAAATCCCACCCGAGGATATTTTTCCATTGATTTTTAGAGAGAGTGGAAGAGAGAAGGAAAGATAGAGAGAAAAATCGATGTGAGAGAAACACAATGATTGGTTGCCTCTTGCATGAGCCCTGACCAGGGCCCGGGCCGGGGAGGAGCCTGCAACCAAAGTATGTGCCCTTGACCTGAATCGAACCCAGGACCCTTCAGTCCACAGGCCCACGCTCTATCCACACCAACTAGGGCTAATTAATATTTCTCTCTCTCTCTCTCTCCCCTTTCCTCTCTGAAATAAATATAAATTTAAACATATATCTATAGATAGATATAGATATAGATATAGAGATAGAGATATAGATATAGATATATAGATATAGATATAGATATAGATATAGATATAGATATAGATATAGATATTTTATTTTTTTAAGAGCTGCTGGAGTGCTCCAGTCTGGCCCCGCACTCTCACACCTCCCTCCCCCATGGTTTCTCCTGGCCGGTGCTCTCCCCCATCCCAGCCTGGCCAGTGTTGTCGACTGGTCCTGCACGACTCCCTGAGCGCCCTCAGGAGGTCTTTTCTGAGCGCCCATCCCAGCTGGGCCCCCCACTCTTGGTCCTCAGTGTCCCCCATGTTGCTTCTCCCGTGGGGGCTCACACGGATGGGCTCCTCCCTCCTCTTCCCCACACAGAGCTGGCTCCCCGGCTGGGATGGGCCCCTCCTATTCCCAGGACCCAGCGCCGTGCCCCCTCCCCCCAGCAGGCGTCGGGTGAAGGCCGCTAACCTTTTCTGCAAAGGGCCAGACAGCCACCATGGGCTCTGCAGGCCACAGGGTCCCTGTCGCTAATCAGCTCGGCACTGCCGCACGAGAGCAGGGGTGGCCAGCACGGAGGTGAAGGGCCTGGCTGCTCCTCCAAACTTCACGGACCCTGAGACGTGAGCTTCGTGTCATTTTCGTGTGTCACAAAAGGTCCTTCTTTTATTTCCTCCCGGCCCTCAGAGGGCAGAAACACATGCTTAGCTCAGAGTTCTTGCCGGGACAGACAATGTCACCGTCTAGGACGGAATCTGCTGGCCCTGCAAAGCCCACATAGAACTCGCAACCCTAAGCCCTTAGTGGTTCTCAACCTTCTGGCCCTTTAAATACAGTTCCTCATGTTGTGACCCAACCATAAAATTATTTTCGTTGCTACTTCATAACTGTCATTTTGCTACTGTTATGAATCGTCATGTAAATATCTGATATGCAGGATGGTCTTAGGCGACCCCTGTGAAAGGGTCATTCGACCGTCAAAGGGGTCGAGACCCACAGGTTGAGAACCGCTGCCTTAGGCGGAAATGGACCGCCCGCAGGTGATGTCAAACACCAGCACAGCGCTGGTTCTCACCCAGGCAGCTCGCCGCCAGGTGTCAGAGGGGACCAAACACTGAGTCCACACGTGCGGTCAGAGGTACGGGAACGTCGGAAGGAAATCGGGAGGCATCCGGGAAGAATCCTCAAAAAGTGCCCGGGAGCGTGACTCCCCGCCTGCAGCCGGTCCCCACGCGTGGGCCCTGGGCCTATGAATCGTAATGGCAGCGCGTCCCCTCTGCTGGGGGATCCGATGGAACTGCAGCGCACATTTCATTCCAGCACCTGCGAGGCTCGGATCCCTCAGCAGCGTGGCTCCTGGTGATGGGATGGCAGCTCGTGAAGGCCGGCGAGTGTGGGTGTGAAGTCGAGGCAATTACATGGCACCGCTGCTGTACCGTGCCCAGAATTCATTACAGTGCGCTCGCGCTCAGGAGCCGCGGTGGGCCTGAAATTTCGGGGGTCCCGGAAGGAAAATAAATGCAGGCGCTCGCTCGGGGCTGCAGGGAGCCACGAACACTCGCTCTGCCACCAGCCTGGACGTGACTGACGGTGTCACCGCCGGATCTGCGGCTGCAAATTGAAGGAGGGGACTCAGAATCCAGGCCGAGTCCCCGGCAGAGCAGGACAGAGGCAGAGGAGGAACCCGGGCCCATTCCAGCTCAGCCCCAGCGGCCTGCTAAGCACCATCAACACCTCCAGACAGCAGTGCAGGGAGAGGCCAGAGGCAGAGATTTGAACGTTAAGTGAGAAAACCCCGCTGAGAGCTGAATTAGGAGAGTAAACACTGTGACTAGGAAGGTCCCAGGATTAAACTACATCCGAAAGCGCTCAGGCCTGCGCTGAAGCATTGCTTCCTGGCAGCTAAAGAGCTGGAGGGGCTACCCCCGGCTGAGCTGCTGCCGGAATGGTCTCTGCTTTGCCAGCACAGCAGGCCAGGCCCCCGGGGAGATGGCAGCCCCCTGCAGGTGGGTTGGGAGGCTTTGTTAGCACAGCCCAGAGGGGGTCTGATGGAGGGGGAGAAGGAGGCAGGTCTCCTGCAGTTTGTGAGCTCAGGCTCCGGGAGCTCAGCTTCTATGCCCAGCCTCTATGCTCAGCCTCCGTGAGCTCAGCCTCTGTACCCTGAGCCTCTGGGAGGTCAGGCCTCAGCACCTACAATTCCCTGGATCCTAGGACTCGCCTGGCTGCCCTCCCATTCCCTGGGGTGAAAATGAAGCCCAGAGGCAGCAGCTGCCCAGGACAGACACCCTTCAACCATGCTCCCTGTGTTCCTCCTGCAAGATGAGGGGTGAGCCCGGGACAGGAGCAACGGAAGTCGCCGCCTAAAACCATGGCAACCTCCTCCCTCTCCCGGAGGGGTGGCCGGCTTGTCCCACGTCCACTCCGTGTGCAGACTGGCTGTGTCCTGCTCTGTCACCCACCCGGTGCTGCGGGCCTGCCAGTGCCTTTCCCTCCCCCCGGCTCCTGTCCATCTGCTTAAACAGTGAAATGAAGCCCGGTCGTGCTGGCTCACTTCTACGTTCAGGGATAAGACTCTAGACCAGCCGTGGGCAAACTACGCGGGCCGGATCTGGCCCTTTGAAATGAATAAAACTAAAAAAAAAAAAAAGACCATACCCTTTTATGTAATGATGTTTACTTTGAATTTATATTAGTTCACACAAACACTCCATCCATGCTTTTGTTCCGGCCCTCCGGTCCAGTTTAAGAACCCATTGTGGCCCTCGAGTCAAAAAGTTTGCCCACCCCTGCTCTAGACCCAAGGTTTAAATATGAATACACGTATGTGTATGTATGCACACATATAAACACACATACGGGTATAAATACACACTTTCAAACCTGGGCATCCATCCATTTGCTGCGTAAAGCGAGGCACTTGCAGGAACCCGAGCTCTGCTTGCTAAGGTGCCTTATTTATGAGCGTCCGACACAGGAACCCTCTCTGCCCAGGACTCGGGCCCCGCACTGGCTGGTCTACGGCACCTCAAAGCTCCCTGGTGTTCCCCAAACTGGGAACAGAAAACAAAGCAGGCGGCCCGGCCCCCGCTCCCCCGAGGCGGGTCCCAGCAGCCCCTCCTGCTGTGAAACTGAGCCGAGGCCCTAAGGCGGATACGAGGCCACAAAGGAGGCACTGCCTGCCTCTCCGTATCTGCCTCCGAGTCAACATCCACATCGCAGGCCAGCGTCCTCCCTGCAGCTCTGAGGACTTACACGACTCTCCAGTCATGAGCTACGAATTCCCTCCATCGTCCTGGGAGCCAACAGCCCTCGGCCGGGGGCACGACCGAGAGGCCGGCCGGAGCCGGAGCCAGAGGGCCCGTCCGAGTCCGGCCCGGGCATCTGAAAGGATGACCTGCGGTGGATGATTTCACGTGGCTCCGATTGGGTTCCCTTTGCTTTAAATATTCATGAGCCACTGCCTGCGTGAGGAGGTTCCTGAGCGGGTCCAGTGGCGTATCTGTGCTCGGAAGATAGCGAGCCAACAATTGATGTTGTTCATTATTATTTTTTATTCGACTAATATTCTTCGAGGGCCCCATGCATCAGGCATTGCTAAGTGCTGGGGCTGGAACAGTGAAGAAATTGGACCGAATCCTCGCCCTTCACACACACACACACACAAACACACACACACACACACGCCAAACCATAAAGCATTTCTGTGCGTTTCACAAAGCTATGCGATGGGACACAAGGGGCTGACACAGGGGACAGGAGGGCGGCCTGCGAGCCCCGTGGACAGCGCTGGCCCCTCCGTGAGCCGGCGGAGAGGTGAGAAGGGAGCAGGCGGCAGAGACAGGGCGAGGGCCTCCCGGGAGGGGCAGCAGCTGGAGACGGGACCCTGGAGGCCGGGCGCCTGAGAGTGCAGAGGGGGGCTGTGGGCAGAGGGCCGTGCGAGGAGCAGAGGCTGTGATGTTTCCAGAAGGACAGGTGCCTCTGGGGGCGGGGCCGAGGCAGGGAGACTGGGAGGTGGGACAGGCAGGACTTGGTGAAGGGAATGGAATGATCTCTAAATGTCCTCCTGAGGCAGGGACACTGCGGACACGATGCGGGCAGGACGGAGGGGGCGGGGCATTGCATTTCGACGTGTCCAGACTGAGATTCACGCTGAGTGGCCAAGGGGCTCCAGAGGGGGGACTCTTGGCCTGAAGGGGAGATTCTCGTCCTTGGGGACGTGTGAGACCCCAGGGAGCGGGGCCAGACCTGAGAGCGGTCAGGCCAGGCTGGACAGAGCGTGGCTGGAGCAGTGAAGAGGAGGAACCAGGAGAAGGTGGAGTCCTCGAGCCTAAAGGGGAGACTCCACTGTGCCCTGCGGCTGGGAGGTCAGTAACCTCGGACAGGGCGGCCCCGCTCTTCCTGGGCCCTTGAGGTTCCCGCTCCCTTTGGCACCACAAATCCTTACAATAAACTGGTTTTGGTGAAGGAACTCAAGTCGTCTCTGCTCCTTCTAACCCGGAAAGCCGCTCGCCCCAGCCCTGCCGGGCTGCATGCCAAGCCCAGAGGAGCCGACACGGGCCCTTCCTGCGAGGATCCCGTGGCCGGAGGCAGACCCCCGGCCGGCCATCCTCACATAAGCCAGACCCAGACAGACCACAGCGGGTGTGAGCCAAGGGGTACCTTGGCAAGAGTTCTGAAAACAGGCACGGAAATAAAATAGAAAGTTAGCACCGAGGCAGGCGGGGCAGGGAAGGGTGCGCCCCGGGAACGGGACCGAGAGGGGCGTGTACGCGAGGAGGCCCTGCGTCCCATCCCAGCGCCACCGGCTGGGTGTCTGCGCCAACCTGTGCCGATGGCGCTGATGTCCCTACGCTTCACCAACCAAAAACAACATCGGAGCGGATGATCTGGTGACTGCTCCCCTAACGTCAGCCCTCGACACGGGACGACCAAGTGCAGCGGGGCCCCCAAATCCTGGAGAAACCCCTAACCAGGCAGGAGGCAGACCTGTGTCACCTCCACGCTCTTTGCAAACAAAGGAAAAGGGAAGGAGAAAAGTGACCTTTCTGTCGAGCAGGGGCTGTGCCACCTGATTCTGTGGCGCATCTAAAAGATCCCATTCGCCCGGCCAGCGTGGCTCAGGGGTTGAGCGTCGACCTAGGAACCAGGAGGTCATAGTTCCATCCCCAGTGGGGGCCGTGCAGGAGGCAGCCGATCAATGATGCTCTCTCATCATGTACGTTTCTATCTCTCTCTCCCTTCCTCTCTGAAATCAATAAAAATATATTTAAGGAAAATACAAAATAAAAAAGACTCCTTTACACATTAAATCAGGCCCCGCCCCCGCGAGCCCCGTGCTTCACGCCGCCAAGCCCTGCCTGGGGCACCGGCAGCTGCTTCCTCGCGGGCCGGTTCCCGCGGGCGCTCCCCACAGCACACCCTCTGCCCGCAGACTCGGTCCTCAGGGCGGGGACCTCATTAACGTGTCAGTCAGCGGAGAGTTATGTCCATTCCCATCGCGCGGGGGCACGGGCCACGCTGTACACCGCCTCGCTCTCCTCCTCCAGCCCCCCTCCCCCCGCCGCCTCTAACCTGCAGGAGTCTGATGCATTTACATGGACCCCTTGAGGTTAATATATTACCGCCCAGGCAGCACGGTTCTATTTCATGCTGCTCTAATATGGTGCTCATACTTCCTAAGCCATCACAGGCGTTAACTTGAGAACGTAATTAGGAGAATTTAGAGACTGCCAGGATTCGTGCTGAGTCCCCGGGAACTTGGGAGGATTCCCGAGACCGGCCTCCGGAAAGCCCGGACAGGGCTGCGGAGCTGCCGTCAAAGCACCCTCAAGGGAGCCGTTTCTTACCATTTCACTGAAGACATTTTACCGAAAAGAAATAAGAAACCAGAGGCGCTCGCCTGCGGGCATCGCCAGAGAAGCACAGGTTGGGTTGGGGCCAGTCCCCGGTAAAAAGCGGGGGTCGGGGACGCAAAGGCAATGAGATGGCGCAGCCGGGAGCCCCGTGCACCCAGCGACTGCCCAGCGACGTCCTTGGGAACATGGCGTCTTCTTACAGAAGAGGGGGCGTGGGCTCACGTTTCCAAGACAGAAATCCTTGGTGTTCACCCCACAGGGGCTCCCAGGACCTCACGCAAGCCGAGGCGGGGGTGAGACGCCCCAGGGGACCCTCTCTGAGGAGGGCTGGCCGGAGCCCTGTGGCCTGAGTCACAGGACCAGCCCCCTCTGGAAGCCGAGGCCAGGCTGTTGTTCGTCCTCAGGTGTCCCTGCCCTGGGAGGCCAGGTGGGACGCAGCCGTGAATAATGAGTGAGCTCTCACCTTCCATCGTCCGTGCTCCTGCCTGAGGACACACGTGGAGCACCCACTTCTACTCCTGGCTGCAAAGGAGAAGCACGGCCTCCCGGGAGGGGGTGGGGGCGTGGGAAGGGGGCCCCTGCCCGGGGCTGGCCTGACCCCCACGCAGCTCGGAGAGGTTCACTACCGGCAACGCGCAAGGAACAACTCCTCCGCGGTGGCCGGGGACCCAGGCACCAGGCGGAAAAACACCTGAGACCTCAGGCCTCTGGCTGCCGAACCCCAAGAGACACCAAGTACATGGTCACGGTTCAGGTGGTCAGAGCCCTGCGCCCCCGGAGCCCAACCTGCACCCCTCAGAGGAGGCCGTGCTGGGGCAGCCTCCCAGGGCTCCTAAGAGACACCCCGACCTGGCCTGTTCCCTCAGCCTCTTGACGTTGGAGCCGGTAACTCTCTAGTGGGGTGTCCTGGGCATCTCAGGGTGTGAGCTGCGTGCCTGGGCCCTACCCGGGGCCGGCAGCACCTCCTCCCGCAGTCAGGAAACTCAAAATGCCTCCAGACGTCACCAACTGTCCCCTAGAGGCTAAAATGGCCCCAGTGGGGAACGCTGTCATAGAGCTTAAAAACAACATTCATGGAAAGAGAATTCGGATTCAGGGGAGGAGAGAGGAAGCCCTCGGAGGAAGCCAGGCCCCCCGACCGCCCCACCAGACGTATCAGCCGCCTGCACACGGGTGCTCTGCTGCAATTTCATTCTGAAAGGGTCTTGCAAATCTCTACTTCTTGATGCAACTTTACACTGAGCAGATTCCACTGAACCCTCTTCACATCAGAGACCGTTGGAAATGCGCACAATGTTTTGAGTGTACATTACTCAGAGCCCGAGAAAAGACAAACACAACACGAGTTCTCCAGGCGCAATCTCTTGTTGAAATCTACAAGCATTTGGTTGCAAACTGTCGCGTGGAAACACATGTCGGCGAAGTCGTGGAAAAGGGGCTGGTTCTTACCCGGCGCGCTCACGGCAGGCGGCGTGGAGCTCATGCTGCACAGGGCTCGGTGCTCCCGGGAGGACGCTGCGGTCAGTGGTCAGTGGCCAGTGCATGAACCCCTGGGCGTCCTGGGGACACCCCCGGGCGGGGTGACTACTTGCTCCGGGTTGTAGATGGGGAACCCCGTGGTTAAACTGCGGGTTCAAGGCCACGGATCTCGCTTACGAAGCTGAAGAGCCCCACAGCCAGGAGCCTGGCTCCCAGCTCCCCTTCTGCCTGAGGACGATCCGCCCACACGCGTGAGCCTGCGTGTCGGGTGCTGCGTCAACCTGCCTCCTCCCAGCGCGCCCCATTCCTAAGGGCAGACGCTGAGCCGCGGGCAGCCACCTGGGTGCTGGCAGCGCCAGAATCGGCACCGAGGAGGAGGGTGGGAGGGAGCTGGGATGGGTGAGCACGTGGGGGGAAGCCAGGACCACCGACTCCTTACTGCTGGCCCGGGCCTGGGGCCCTGTCTCTCTCCTCCTGAGACCTGCCTTCTCCACGCCTCTTTGGATGCTGGGAGATCTGTCTCTTTCCTGAATAAAACTACGTCTCCAAAGGGGCATTTGAGTTGCTTTTTCTCATCACAATGAAAGAGAAAGATGCCCGGCCGGCATGGCTCAGTGTTTGAGCATCGACCTATGAACCAGGAGGTCAGGGTTTGATTCTCCATCAGGGCACATGCCCAGGTTGTGGGCTCGATCCCCAGTAGGGGGCGTGCAGGAGGCAGCTGATCAAAGATTCTCTCTCATCATTGATGTTTCTCTCTTCCACTCCCTTCCTCTCTGACATCAATAAAAATGTTATTTTTGGAAAAAGAAAGAGAAAGAGACAGAGACTGCTGAGACAAGATGCAGGACTGATCCCTTCCATGGGCCGAGAAAGCGACCCGGCCGTGGACGGGGTCAGATGTGCATATTTGGAGGATGGCTGGCTGCTGGGAAGAGCTGACCGGGAAGGTGCGCGAGCAGAGAGCTGGACAGCAGCCGGGAGACAGGACGTGGCCGGGGCGGGCTGGGACGTGGAGATGGTGATGGAGGGGTGGGTGCCTTAGGAAGCTTTCTGAGAGTCTGTCTCCAGCACCCGACGACCGGCTGGATTTGGGAAAATGGTCCTTCTTATCCCCATGACATTTCCTCCTCTCAGCGGCTGGCTGCCCTTCATCTTGGATTCTGCCATC
>NW_005874550.1:0-8369 GCF_000147115.1 Myotis lucifugus
ACGATGTTCCACACTTTGGCTACCCTCCAATCTCCAGCTAGCTTCTCTGCTTGAAAGGATCAATTACATATTTTTGTAATTATATAGAAATAAAAACACATTTACCAGTGAGCATGCCAAATCTGCCAACCATCTTCAAACATCTTTATTCTCATGCACCAAAATCTAAAAATAAGCTCTATTTCAAATTAGATCTTATTTTGCAGAGTTTTACCAGCTTATAGTGAATCTTTAAAAAATAAAACACAAGTGCCCTAAATTTAAAATACATAGACTTAGATAGTATGATTAACGCTCATTTAAGGAAAGACGCTGCAGAGGAATTGTTTGAGGCACCAGACCCAGACCAACCCTTGGAAGAAGTGATCTCATACGGTTATTCAATAGAGACTTGTCTCTCTCTCCCCTTTCAACCTGAACTTACCAATACACTGAAATAAAGCTCACATCTATGATTCACAACTTACCCCATTATAAAATACACTAGAGGCCCGGTGCACAAAAATTTATGCACTCGGGGAGGACCCTCAGCCCAATCTGTGCCCTCTCACAGTCTGGGACCCCTCGGGGATGTCCACCTGCTAGCTTAGGTCTGCTCCCTGGGCGATCAGGCCTAAGCTGGCAGTCAGACATCCCTCTGGCAGCCCAGCAGCCCTCAGGCGATGTCCACTTGCCAGCAGGGAGCAGGCCTAAGCTGCAGTCGGACATCCTTAGAGCTGCTGAGGAGGCGGGAGAGGCTCCCGCCACCACCACTGTGCTGGCAGCCGTCAGCCTGGCTTGTGGATGAGCAGAGCTCCCCCTGTGGGAATGCACTGACCACCAGGGGGCAGCTCCTGCATTGAGCATCTGCCCCCTGGTGGTCAGTGTGTGTCATAGTGACCAGTCATTCCTAGTCTTTCCGCTGTTAGGGTCAATTTGTATATTACCCTTTTATTATATAGGATAATTGCTAAAAGTTTTTACTAGTGCTTACAAAATCAATAGAAGTTAGATTCTTCTAAAGTAGTACCCTACTTTAGAAACACGGGAGAATAGCCATGATTAAAGCAGTTTCTGAAATATATTTACTATACAGTTAGTGATATAATCCATAAAGAATGAGTCACATCTGTGGGTAAGAAGCAGAGATGCACTGGATTTGCAGTGGGCCGGGTTTTAAATCCTGACTCTATTGCATAAAGTCCATTGTTTTTTTAATTAATGTATGTAATTATTAAATGCAAATCAAGTGCAAATACAAGTAGGTCTTCTTTTGAGAAGGAGAGAACCTTAGACAAGCTGAATCAACCAACACTTCTATGGAAAAACAAACAAAAGTGCAGAGGAGAAACTTGCCCTTCCAGAATGTAAAATATGTCAATAATTAAGGTAGGGTGCTACTTTAGAAAAAGCACCTTCTATTGATTTTGTAAGCACTAGTAAAAACTACTAGTAGAAAAATTGTTTAAAAGATAGGTTGCCAAGGTTTGACTAAACAACACTACCTGCCGAAACCGGTTTGGCTCAGTGGATAGAGCGTCGGCCTTCGGACTGAAAGGTCCCAGGTTCGATTCTGGTCAAGGGCATGTACCTGGGTTGCGGGCACATCCCCAGTAGGAGATGTGCAGGAGGCGGCTGATCGATGTTTCTCTCTCATCGATGTTTCTAACTCTCTCTCTCCCTTCCTCTCTGTAAAAAATCAATAAAATATATTTTTTAAAAAAAACACTACCTTTGTTGGTCAGATAAGCAATATTTGGAGAGCTTGTCTACGAAATCCAGATGTACAAAACTCTCCTGCAGTAGTTGTTTAATTAGTCAACATCAGGCACTAGTACATTTGAGCAATAAAACAATAGAACATTATCTTAGGATGATTTGAACAGAGAGAAGATGTCCCAGGATGTTTGCCATGGCATGCAGGATGAGAACTTTGCATGAAAATCTGAATCTTTACCCTGGCCAGTGTGGCTCAGCTGGTTCGGTATCATCCCATGAGCCAATGGGTTACCCATTCTATTCCCCGAGTTGCAGACTCAATCCCTGTGTTATCAGAGAATGGCATGGATTGCCTTTCCCCGCTGCTAGTGGGAGTGGGGTTCTTGGGACACCTCTGGAATAAGCATGTCCAGAAGCTCCCCTGGGAGGGTGAGAGCTTTATTTGTGTAGAGTTACATCCCTGGGGTTGCAAAGTCCCATTTCCCTTAAACCAGTCCTGGAAGAGGTGCAGCTGGAGACTCAGTAGAGTTAGGAGCAAAGCCAGTGGCCAGAGTGTCTGTTCTGTGGAGGAGGTGAGTCCAGCAGAGCATCAGGCTGGCTGCAGCCCATCAGTCCACTGAGCGTGGGGTCCACATGGCTGTGGGCCACGTTGGGGGGGAGTGCAGAGCCTGAGAGCCCCACCAGCTGGGTCAGGTGTGAGCAGCCAGAGAAAAGGGAAGAACTCTTGTTCAGGATCTTACGTACCTCAGGTTCCACGCCCTTGCGGTGGCCAGGCTTATTTTGTCCAATGACTTGCTCCCATGTGTGATTGACAGGTAATCATTTTCCCTAGTCACCCAGACCTTACTCCGCTGGCCTACAATATTCAGCATTCCCGTTGTTCCTTTCCAGTTAATTAATAACTGGGTTAAATACAGTAATATGATCTCGTAGGAGGTGTACAAGAGACAGCCAATTGGTTGCTCTCTCACATTGATGTCTCTCTCGCTCTCCCTTTCTCTTCCTCTCTCTCTAAAAATTCAATAGAAATATATTTTTAAAGAGATCTGAATCTTTTCTTTCATCCATGAAAATAATGTTATCTTTGTGTAAAATTGTTGAGATAATAAAATAGAAGAAAATTATTAGTAGAAGGAAAAATAAAGCCAGCAAGAAAGTAAAATCACACAGGAATTAATCAATGATATGTAATCAATAATATTTAATCAATAGTAGAATAAACAGAGATAGTCCCAAAAGAGAAGTAAATGAACATTGAGCCTTATTAACTTTTATCAATCACTCTGGAAATGTATACCTCGACCTGATTTTTTGGGGCAAGTACATTAGCCTTTCCCTCCTACAAACCCAAACCCATGACCTCGCATTTGAAATAGTTTATTAAAAGGGATGTAGAGGGAGAACAATTGGAATTAACAATCGCTCTCTCCATGTGCTCATATGGAGCCTTGTATAGATATCATTATCTAGCCCTTTTTATATTGCAGTTGCCTTTTAAACTATATTTTATCCAAGTAACACACAAAAGTGTGAAAAGTCAGATATTACCAAAGAGCATGCAATAAAGTTAAAATTAACACTATCTCAATAGCCCTCATTCCCAGTTTCCCTAGCCAGAAGCAACCATTTAAAAACATTTCTAGGTTTAATTAGTTTGATGAATACCCCCAGAATTGCAAAAGGTTTAAGCTTTTGCTCTGTTTTATCAAATTTACACATGATCTATTGGTAACTCCAACTAAAAGCCCAGACTTGTAAGTCACTGCTCATATTTCCAAGACCCTTCTCCTCCAAGAGTTATCTCATAGTTACATTTCTTCCTCCACAGGCCCATCTGCAGTTTCCAACAATGATATTCTACCAACCTTAATTATCACGTCTTCACACCCACTTTGTAAGATGAGGTGTGCCCCTCCTCTCCAACTCATCTTTATTCGCTCATTGTATCTTTGCTTTTATATTCTTCAATTAAATTAAGTCCTTCGTAATTTGTCTGCATTTTAATTGAGAGAGTAGAGTGCAAGTGTAAATTAGAGTTCAGAGTAGGACCAAACACAGTTGACCTTTGAACAATACAGGTTTGAATTGTACAGGTCAACTTATACACAGATCCCCACTCCCCCAATAAATATACAGTCAGCCTTCTGTATCGCTGAGTTTTGAATCCTCAGATTCAACAAATGGCAAAATGAAAACAGTATTATGAGTCCACAGATGCAGAGAGCCAAATGTAGGCATTGTTCTCGCTGGTTTTTTTAGGGACTTGAGTGTCCACGCACCCTACACCCACTTATACTGAGGGAGGAATGTAGTTAAGCTTTGGGAGTCGAGAGTCAAGTTAAAAAATGAGTTTTCACCTGGTGGGGTGTCTGTGTCTCTAACCCCCATGTTGTCCAAGGGCCAACGGTACTGTGTTAATTACATGCTTCCCCTGCAATGGTCACTGGGTTAATAAAAATAATATATGAATAGTATGAATATTTCACATATATTTCCTTCTGATCTAAACTAGACTTTAGGTTTACTACAAATTATATTATTGGAACTTCTCTATCCTGTTGTCTTATATTTATTATTTCCTGAATCTCATGTCTTCCTATCTCTTGGTTTACTCTTTTAACTTGCTGAAATATTCTTAATATCCTAAGAAAGACTTTTTACCAAGTATACTTCCTTAATCCTTTCAGGTTTTGAAATATTGTATTCACATTGTAGTGAAAGTTTTTCTGAGTATATAAATCTACATTGAAAATCATTTTCCCTAAGAACATGGAAAGCACTTCTCCATTTTCATCTGTGATGCTTAGTTAATGGTGGTCTGATTATCTGTCATTTATAGGTGATTTTAGGATCTTTGATCTTTGTTTTTCTTATGTTTTACAATAGTGTCTAGATATTTCAAGGGGCAGTGCTTGAAAAGCTTTTTTAATTAGATGTGTTTCTTTCTTTAGCTTTGAAGGACTTTTGGGTACCTTGTCTTTGATCATTTCCCCACTGATCTCTTCATCTTCTATGCCAAGAACTCCTATTAGTCCAATGTTAGACAGCCTGAACTGATCTTTTCTCTTGTCTATTCCTTTGTTTATATAGTACTTATTTTTTTATTGTTTTCAGAGAGGAAGGGAGAGAGAGATAGAAACATCAATGTTAAGAGAGAATCATTGATTGGCTGCCTCCTGCATGCCCTATACTGGGGATCAAGCCTGCACCCAGGCATGTTCCCTGACCCAGAATCGAACCATGACCTCCTGGTTCATAGGTTTAGGCTTAACCACTGAGCAACACTGGCTGGGCCATTGTAGTTATAGCAAATGAGCAACTGCCTCATTTTATCTTCCAACTTCTTCCTGAACATTTTATTCCAGTGATCACTTTTAATTTCTAAGATTTTAGTCCTCTTCCTCCTCCTTCTTTCTTCCTTCAATGTTAAGCATTCTGCTAGTTTGTACTTGCAGAATGTTCTCAGGTTCATCTGATGATGTTCATGAGATTTTTAAAACTTATTTTGGTTCTTTAAATGACTCCTATTTCATCACTGTTAGCTTTTACCTAGTGCATTTTTATTATTCTTTTTCATGTTGCAGTATTTTCATAACCTCTGGTGAGTCACGGTAGCCAATTCACACTTAATAAGAGACCAAGAACACTGACTCGGGAGCCTTTACCTTCAATAGGAAATGCTTCAGGGGGAGAAATCACGAGGGTGACTCTTGTGTGGGGCAGCCGTGATCAGAGAAGAAAGATTTCACTCGCATGAGCTCTGCTCCGCTTGCATTTGAGCCTGGGGTAAAGCATCCAGCGTAAGGAGGCCTGGGAAGAGGTGTGGGTGGTTGACTTCTGCCACACATGCCCTCCATTCGTCATCTTGTTCTTAGATCCATTCCTTCCTCCCACCCATCAGCGCACCTGCCGCTCTGAGCCTGCGGCCCCTTTGGCGTCTGCGCCAGAGAAGTCTGGTTTCCATCCGTCCCAGCTCCCTCTGCCAGTGCTCTCGATGGTGTCTGTTAGTTGGTTAATCACTCGCCCACCTATCTATTTTTGTCCACCAGAAATTTGTTGAAATCTGTCTTTCACTGATGTCACCCATGCTCTTACTTTTGAATTTTTTTCTCCTTTACCTTCATTCTGATTGCCTGTAGGACCTGAAACGAAGAAGGGATAAATGAAAAGGCTCTGGCTCCCATCGTGCCCTGGCAAACCCTCCTCCCGTCCTAGACAGGGACTCTCTGAAAGGCACTGATCGGGCTTTCGTGTCTCTATATCTCTGTTGCCTCTCATGTGCTCTGTGTTCAAAAATACGTGATAAGAGAAAACAAAGCAAATTGTATCCTAGGCAAAGTGTGGTATCTAAATGCTGTTGCATCACGACTGTGCCATTCTTCCAGGAAGCCAGGCTGTCTGTCCTCCATAGAGCAAATGTCCCAGCAAAGTGTGCACCCACTTCACATCCTTCCTAGGAAAACCTCTGAGTTCACATACAGTTATACAGTGAAGAAATGGCAAATTTCCTTAATAAGGAAAATTCGTGAAATCATAAACCTATTAAATTAATAACACTTTTTATAAATCAAATGTTTACAATGGAAAGCTCATTCAAGGGAATGCTTAATTTGCATGAAATCTTTGCACAGAACAGCGGTAATAAGTAAGTTTGGATTTAATGACATGTACTCATCAAATACTCACATTTGTGCATCATATAAAACATTTATATACAATTTTGTTTGTCACCAATGCAGACTGTCGATAGCACAGTGGCTCATTCTAAATTATTGCTTCAGTACAATGATCATTAAATATCACCCACATAGAAGCTCTTGAAGGGTATGAATGAATAACATTATTATAACTTCGAGGTGTTTATGGAGAACCTACAATTTATTTTAACATTATAGTGAAGTGCTGTCTTTTTGCAAAAGACAAAGCACACCAGAAAGTGTGTTTTCTTTTTAAAACTCAGTGAACATTTTTCAAAATCCATGTCATATCATACTTACATGAAAGGAAAGAGATAAATTCCTACCTGTAAGTCAACTGATACTCTGGTGCTATACAGTTATCACCCCAGTAAGCTATTTTTCAGATGAGGAAATACAGTTCTGAGGAATAATTTAATGCACCCAGAACTACAAAGTTATTTCCAGAGTTAGAAATAGGAACCAGGGACCTGGGTTCTAGTGCAATCTATTATTCTTTACATCATAGTTTGTAGGACATCTACCCATACGTGAGGGGGAAAGTGAGGAAGCAGGAAATACTTTTAAATACGTTATCTTAGGTAGCCTGGCCAGCCTGGCTCAGTGTTTGAGCATCAACCTATGAATCAAGAAGTCATGGTTCAATTCCCAGTCAGGGCACATGCCCAGGTTGCCAGCTCTATCCCCATTGTGGGGCATGCAGGAGACAGCCAATTGATGACTCTCTCTCATTATTGATGTTTCTATCTTTCTCTCCCTCTCCCTTCCTCTATATACATACACACACACACACACACACACACACACACACAAGTATATGTATAGTCTTAGGTAGACCTCTGTTTCAAAAGACTAGAAGGACCTTGAAGGACCAGGTATAATTCTCCACAACCACCTTCCACAGTAAATTCCAGGACTCAAAGACCTTCAGAACAATCTCGGCTGTGGAAGAGGAAGGGGGTGATGTTTGGTGGTCTCACATTTAGAGTTATTAAAATAACTGACTGTGGATCACCGCCAGTCCTGACTTCTGTCATCTTGCTAAGGGACACAGCCATGTTTCTATCCACTTAATATTTCCACTGACCCATGTCTTGATGGAATACATGTTAAGCACCATACCTTCTTGAGTCAGAAGATGAAAGACGTGGGGAGCACAGATGGTGCTGTCATCACCCTGTCTTCCCAAGAGTTAGGGCCTGAGAGAGAAAGATCTAAGACGTGAACAAGGGGCTGAGCAGATGGTATCAATAAAAAGGATCTTGATTCCTGGATAATGGAATTACATGTCAAAAATATGAGATCATAGCCCGGGGTGGAGTTCATCTCATGAGGATAGAAAAAAAATATTTTTTAGCAGGGCCTGGGAGACCTGCTCAAGAGGGCTTCGAGCTAACTATAGATAAGTGAGGGAGAAAAATGTAATAAGTGTCCAATGAGCAAAGCACAAAGAAAAGGAAGATGAATGGTTTAGATGATGTCACATATCATCACAGAATGTCTAGCTGGGGTTACCTGGTTGCCCCTCTGGCCACTTGCCCAGGAATGTTCCTTGACAGCCATATATTCATTTGGCTCCGAGGCTTTAGTGGCCTTGTAAAAACATTTGAAACACTAGTCTGAGAAATGTAACGTGATTAGTAAAAGATCGAGTGTTATTGGTTTCCATATGGGATGTTTTAGGCATTACAAAACATTTTCTGAGACTCAGTAGGCAGTGAGATGCACGGTACTAAAACATAACAGCTAATAATTTCCTAAATATTTGTTTTAAGGGATACGTCATCGGTAGGTGTAGTGCAGAATGGAGAAAGGAGGATTCACTAGGTCACCTCGACATGTCCTTGCCAGCACAGTCTCTTTTCAGGCAGTGATGTACGTTAGTGATACCAGGAGCAAGAACTGCAACATCCGTCTTATTTTTCAGAGGATCTGTCCTTTGAAAGACTATACTGCGTAACGATTTTTGAGCTC
>NW_005874550.1:8581-15467 GCF_000147115.1 Myotis lucifugus
CCTATAGGAATGCACATAAAAATTACCTTAAAGAGGCGGGAAGCAAGGGGTATATGTCTGCTATGCAGTTGAATCTTCTGATGGAACCTGGTATCATATATTTTCCCTCTCATGAAAAATAATTAAATTAAACATTGGTATTTGTTGGTGTGATGTGAATAAGAGGGCTGGGGGAAGATGACAAGGATTTGGGAAAGGAGGTGTTGGGAATAAAAGGGATATAACTGTAAGAGGATTATGGAACAGGAATAAAAGGTTATTCATATTACTCCACATTTGATCAATAGTGATGTCCACTCTCAAGAGATTCGTGAAATAATGCTAATTCTCGGTAATGCCACACGTGATAGTAAACTTTATGTGTCAGCTTGGCTGGCCACGTTACCCAAATATTTGGTTAAAGACAGTCTATATGTCATTGTGAAGCTTTGAGATGAGGTTAACATTTAAATCAGTAGGCTTTGAGTTAAGCAGATTCCTCTCCATAGCATGAGTAGGCTTCATCCAATCCATTGAAGGCCTACGGAGGAAAAATCTGAGGTCCCTTAAGAAAGAAGGAATTCCACAGCCAGACTGCCTTCAGCCTCAAACTGCAGCATTACCTCTTCCCTGTGTCCAACCTACATGCTCACCCTGCAGATGATGGTCTTGCTAGTTTCCACAGTCATAATCATGGGAGCCAATATATGGAAAGAGATATGTGCATTTATACACAAACATATACACATACAAACCCTATTGGTTTTATTTCTCTGACTAATACAGCCCATCAGTAATTATTTTTGTATTCCAGAGTTTTGGTCACTTTACTTACATCAGTCTTGACCTTGAAAAACAGTTTCATCAGCCATTGCAGGCACTAAGCTGCTAGCCTTTCTTATATAAAGGGAAATACAACCACATGTTTCTGATTCATGTATTGCTACCCAGAAAATGTATGTCCAAGATGGTTTAAAAATTATACATAGATTTTTTTTCTTGAAAACATGTAAAAAATAAAACAAAATGAAAAAGATCTTTACTACCAGATCCATATGCAGAGCTTAAACTTTGTTCACTCAGATCCTTTAATGTATCCTTAGATTCCAAAGTTGATATAATTCCTTAATATTGAGAAACTAGCCACCACCAATGCCGTTGTTGCACTATAAAATACGTCACTAAGCCTTATTTAGGTATAGGAAAAAAATCCATTTTCCAAAACATATATGTGTGTATAGTACCTTCACTATATGAATTAGATATGGATAATTTTGAAAAGGCATGTATTTCAAAGTATGAATACAATATGAGTAAATTAAATCTAAGACCAAGCCATACACTTTCCCACAAACATTTTTTAAAAAATAACACCTTTCTAGTCTTCCCTGGCCATTAAAACAATATACTGAATGCAAGTCTCAAAGTGTCAGAAAGTGCCTTTTTGCAGAATGCCCCATGAAAAATGTCAAGCAGTGAAAGGTTACCAGAAGCATTGGGGAAAAAGAATAATTTTCTAAGAGAAAAATATTGCGCAATTTAGTCTTATTCTATATTTAATGAGATTATTTCAATAAAGTGCTTTCTGAAGAAATAACAGCAAGTAAATATCCAAGAAATTATTGATGATATAAAACTTATTTTTTGTCCTTTTTAAAAGTAAAAATATCTGAGGTAGGAGAAAAACATTTTTATTATCTTCTTGATAGTAGATTAGAAATTTCTGAGACAGTCTTACTGTCAATGTCTGGTGTTTTGTGTACTATCCTTGTGTGTTCACCACAACAACATATAAAACATGCCATGCTGTAAATGGGGGAGAAAATAGGACCCATACCAACTATTGGGGAAACAGATGTTTCTGCCACAGCCTGGCCTTTCCTCTTGCATTAGCATCACCCAGAAGCCTGATAGATGTGGGTTTGCCTCTCCAATCCCATAGGTCACCACAGTCATCTTTTATGATGTTAGGAATGCCGTTAACATTTCCATTCCCCTATTTCAAGGGCCCAGCAAGCCATCTATCATGAAAAGATCAAGGGGTGCCTGACCTATTACAATTATTTTCGATCCTGAAGCTTGTCAGAGGGTTTAAGCATCTGTTATTCCCAATGATAACTGAAGCTCATTTGAAAATCGGGGCTAATCTGCAAAGAGAGGCTTCCTATCTGGAGCCTCATGATGGCTTCTCGGAAGGTCAGTAATGAAAGACAAGCTGAGTGGTCTCACCTGGGCGTCAGCAGAACATCAAAGGACAGGGCACATGCATGCCAAACACTTTGGACGTGCAGCGGCCTGCACAGAACTATTTTTGGATTATTTATCTAGCAGTGGTCAGCATTTGGTGGGCCACTTGCAACTCCAGAAAGCCTTGTGAAATTTAAAGAGGTCAGAGGGAAGAACTGTAAATATGTAAATGTCTTTAAAATTAAGACTTTAAGGGAAAAAAGAGAGCAGTTAGGGAATATTCGTTGGGGATGGGGGAAGAGAAGTTTAAGAATTATAGGAGTGAACGGACAAACAGAGTACAATCTAGTGAGAACTAGAAGAAGAACACAAAAGCTTCACCTTCCTCCAGAGAATACAGTCTACACTGGCTTAAGGGAGTTCACATTAACTTTGCAAGATGGACCTGCTGGTTTGGCTGAGTAGATAGAGAGTCAGCCTGAGGACTGAAGGGTCCGGGTTCAATTCCAGTCAAGGGCATGTGCCTCTGTTGCAGGCTCAGTCCTCAGCCCTCATCAGGGCTCATGTGGGAGGCAACCAATCAATGTGTTTCTCTCACATCGATGTTTCTCTCTGTCTCTACCTCTCCCTTCTCCTCTCTCTAAAATTCAATGGAAAATTTGTCAATCCTCTGGTGAGGATTATCAAATAAACAAAACAAAACAAAAAACAAACTTTGCAAGACAGAGATTTTGAGAGGTGAGGTAATTCTACCGAAACATGGCTGTGATGAAAGCACACATGCTTTTGATTCAAATGTTTCTCAAACGGACCACTCCCCTGGAGGGCAGATACTTTCAATGAGACAGAACTGCTACCATGATCCAGGCATATGTCTGTAGACACATCTTTCCACATGGCCATGTCCTCGTATAAACTGCTGATACAAAACATTCTTGTGACCAGCGACACATGAAAAAACAGATGTGTCATTGAGCAAGGCAGTCATAGGTAAAATTCCTGAAGAGAAAACAAAAATCAATGCAGACAAAGAAGGTCCACTACCTTCCACCACCGAGAGGGGGGTGATGACATCCATGCTGCTTAGCCAGGTAATGCACTGTCCACATTGAAAACATCATTCAAGCATATGGCAGTGAATTTCTATCTCCGTTGCACATTTTATTAATCAGGTTTTGTAGGTTCAGATTACAAAGTCCCCTCCAGCTACTTTAAGCTGAAATTGGTATATTATAATGGGACATTGTAATAACTGACAAATTATGCACCCAGAGCAAGGAGGCCAGAAAAATGCCTAACTAGACAACTCGGGCTGTTTCAGCAGAAATGCTACTGCTTGCTGGTCAATGCCACAAGGCCAGAATCCATGCCAGAGCTGCTCAAGGATGGCAAAATGAAATGCCTCCAAGACCGTATGTGACAGAAAGACATTGATCTCCCAATTTCTATATGGGCACATCTGCAAGGAAATTCCTAGTAGCATGCAGAGTCCTAGCTGCAAGGGAGCCTGGCATATGTAGTCTTTAGTGTTCCAGGCTCTCAGTGAAGGTGTCCAGAGTTTTAGCCACTGACACCCATAAAGAAAATCTATGACAGAATTTCCATCAAATGCTGAAGGGAAACTAGGGAGTTGTTGAAAGGGGTACTAGGAGAATTACAGCCACACTTCCTCCAAATGTGATGGAAGTTGCTCTCGTAGATCACATAGGTAAACTGTATTACTCCCAGTCCAACAATTATGTATTTTAACCTGCATTATGCAACTGTCCTTTTACTCTTTTAAATAATTTTGTTAAGAATGTGATACAGGAAGAAAACTGAAAAACATCTATATTAATATTTTATCTTATTGTGTCAGATATTATTTTCAGTCAATTAGTTGAACTTCCAGATCCTGAAACTTGTCAATGTGTCTTTATACCAAATAACATTTTTTATTACTTTTCACTCAAAAAATGACAGTATTTTCATGCCAGACAACATGAGGTCAATTATAGTCCATTTAGCTCATTTCATTTACAATCAAACAAACCACTACACTTTGACTTTGAAAATTATTTCTTCCAGGAACTGAACAACATAATCTACAATATGATGTGAGATATATGTCATAAACTTTAAACTTTATGCCATATAAGTAAACATTTAAGAGCAAGCCAGTTGGATTTTCAAGCATTTAAAAAAGAATATACACTTGTGAGATACTTGTGTATAAAAAAAAATCTGTAGTAACATAGTAAGCTGTGTTATTCATATTTTCCATCCAATCATTACTCTTCCTTTCACATACCAATTATTCTCTGTGCCATTTACCTAACAGGCACCGAGGCCAGATACGCATGCACTTTCACCTCACTCTCCAACCTCATCTTACTGGGATCGATGACAGGTAGCATTGATTAGACTGAAAGTGTTGCTTCTAGAATTGGTGAGATACGATTTGCATTTGCTTGCATAGAAAGAATTCTTCTTACAAAAGCTGAGGAGTAGAACACAATGGCTTTTCTTTTCAGAATTGTAATTATTTTGAGTCTTGGGCCCTTCGCATGTTTTCCCATCTCATCTGTGTACACCTTGCTTTAGGATTTGTGATCAGTCTCTGAAAGCTATAGGCGTACATGTATAGGGACTCCCCCTTCCCCTTCCCTAAAGTGACATTAAAAAGACAGACAGGGAGAAAGAAAGGAATGAAGGCATGTTTATGCTTCTTAATCTTATCGTATGTTTTTTAAAGGTCTTGTTTGATTTTTTTATTATTTTTTTTGAAATATATTTTTATTGATTTCAGATAGGAAGGAAGAGGGAGAGAGAGAGAGAGAAACATCAATGATGAGAGAGAATCATTGATTGGCCTGATCCCCTACTGGGGATTGAGCCCACAACCGGGGCATGTGCCCATGACCGCAATGGAATTCGGGACCCTTCAGTCCACAGGCTGATGCTCTAGCCACTGAGCAAAACTGGCTAGGGCTAAAAGTCTTGTTTTAAAGATTTATCTGATGCTGGATTTGAACACATGGTCTAGCTTCTATTCAGAATTTATTTCTGAATTGACTCAGCAAACATTTTTGCTTTCAAGGGAATCCCTCCTGGTAGGTGGAGAAATGGCTACTGGGTGTATTTTATATTAAAGGGTTATTTGTATCTTTTGAAAAACCTCACAGAAGGTTGCGTTTCACAGTGTACTGAAATGCAAAGCAGCTTCCTCTGACCAGGAAGGGTAGCTGCTGTTGGTTAACACCTCACCCAGAGGTTCTGCTTCCTGTCCCACACTGAAACCTTGCGTTTTAGGACTGAAGTTCTCGGTCCTGTCACGTTAAGGTGTGGCAGGCCCTGAGCCGTCCAGCTGATGTGGAGACTCACACAACTTTATTTACTTCTGAATGCACCGGGGAGGGACTGGGCAGTTGGGAGGCCCTGACAATTTTCATTTGAACCAGCTACGAAGCTTCCAGAGCATCCCTCTGCAGCCAGGGCCGGGCTGAGATGAGACCAGGCAAAATGCCTGCAGAGACACTGAAAAGACTTGATACAAATTACATTGTCCTGCTGGTTTGCAAGCACACGGTACTGGAGTCATTAAACGTAATCATCCTCAATTACAAGCCCTGAGAGTGTGCACACAGCAGCCCCGCGAGGCAGCCACTGTCTGCGTGCGCTGTCCATAACCTGCCTCCCCTCACTGGGTCCAGCCCCCGCCCCGCTGCCCCCGTCCTCCCTCCTGTCCTGTGGTCTCCATTTCTCAAGCTTGAGCTCTAAAGAGTGACATTTGTTTACGTCTCCTTCCTCAGACAATTCAATCCCGTCGCAGATATTACTGTCCCCCCTGTGTCAGGCTAGGGAGAATGCATTGGTTATCACATGTGTTAGAGTAGCTCTGGTTATACGATTAGCTTGGTCAGTTTAAAAAAGAAATAACTGTCTAATTAGTATGCAGTAGGACCATGAGCTGCGTATCACGGTGTGGAAGTAAATGAGGGAAGCAGGTAAGAAACTGGAGCTTTGCCCCTAGACTATCACCCCCTCATTACCAGAATCTATACGCTTCCAGTGAAGGCTGGATGGAGCAGGAGTGTGGGGATATATCCTATTAACTCTTATTTTGAAATAATTTTAGAATAGTAGAGTAAAATGTACAAAGAGGCACAAAAATAGAACAAAGCTCCTCATATACCTTTCGCCTACATTTCATGAATGTTAATACATTTTCCACAAATTTCTGTCTCTGTCATTATCTGTCTACTAGAAGCCTGGTGCATGAACTTCGTGCATGCGTAGGGTCCCTAGGCCTGGCCAGGGATCAGGGCCGATCTGTGGGGCCACAGGCAGGGTAATCAGGCCCCCCGCTTGCACCTGCCTTGGCCTGGTGCCACCTGCTCGCCGGCCCCATCCCCACCACCTCCACCTGCCAGGGCCTGTGGGCTGGGGGCAGCTCCTGCTTTGAGTGTCTGCCCCCTGGTGGTCAGTGCACGTCATAGTAACCGGTCGTTCCACCATTCGGTCTATTTGCATATTAGGGTTTTATATAGATAGATAGCTGTTTATTTTTCATATTTTTTCAAGTTTCAAATTTGATATCTTAGCATTCCTTTACCACTAAATGTGTGTGTGTGTGTGTGTGTGGTGTGGGTGGGCCCTGTCCTGGGGGCCACTAGGGGTCAAAGTTCTCTCCTCTGCACGTGCTTCAGCTGCAGGGCTTGAGGTTTTGGTGCGTTGTCTC
>NW_005874551.1:0-5429 GCF_000147115.1 Myotis lucifugus
GCTCGATGAAAGGAGCACAGACAGGTCGAAACCTCCTGAAGAAAAAATCTGATGCCCTAACTCTTCGATTTCGACAGATCCTAAAGAAGATCATAGAGACTAAAATGTTGATGGGTGAAGTGATGAGAGAAGCTGCCTTTTCACTTGCTGAGGCCAAGTTCACAGCAGGGGACTTCAGCACCACAGTTATTCAAAATGTGAATAACGCCCAAGTGAAGATTCGAGCAAAGAAAGATAATGTGGCAGGTGTTACCTTGCCAATATTTGAACATTACCATGAAGGAACGGACAGTTATGAACTGACTGGTTTAGCCAGAGGTGGGGAACAACTGGCTAAATTAAAGAGGAACTACGCCAAAGCAGTGGAGCTACTGGTGGAACTCGCCTTGCTGCAGACTTCCTTTGTTACTTTGGATGAAGCTATTAAGATAACCAACAGGCGTGTAAATGCCATTGAACATGTCATCATTCCCAGGATTGAACGCACCCTTGCTTATATCATTGCAGAGCTGGATGAGAGAGCGCGAGAAGAATTCTATAGGTTAAAGAAAATACATGAGAAGAAAAAGATTCTCAAGGAAAAAACTGAGAGGGAATTGGAGAAACGGAAGGTAGCTGGAGAGGTGATGGAGCCTGCCAATCTTCTGGCTGAAGAGAAGGATGAGGATCTTCTGTTTGAGTAATCTTGCCTGCTCTGGTTCTTGCCTGCTCTGGTTCTTTCAGAAGTCCTGACGTGACATCATTTTAGTTCAGTGTGTAGGTTTGGTTCGTGTGGTTAGTTTTTGGTCTAATTTCACTGGTTGTAAAACTTCCCTGGATGTCCATTTATGGGATTACTCTTGCAGAATCCTAATTTACCAACCATTGATCACAGATGAGATTTAGAGAACCTGCTTAGGAACTTGTAGAATTTATTCTGCAGAAGTGTCACCCTACCCCAATTATAAATGGTTACAAGTGATCAGCTTACCAAGCATATTAGGAAATTCCCCGTAGGAACCACAGTGGTCTCAGGCCAATACAAGGAGGCCAGCTACTGTAGGAGCACCCTCCATTCCTACCCACACACACCCCTGGCGCTGCTGTCTGACATAGCTGCAGCCATCCTGTGTTTCTGTGGTACTTCTCCAGCTCTAGGAAAGCCTTCCCTTAATTTACCTTGCATGACAGGTCTCTGTTTGTTCTCTCTGTCATGGAACAGTTGTGCCAATTTGCATGTGACTGTAGTATAAACAGTAAAATGATTAAAAACAAAAACAAAAACCCACTGTCCTCACTGAGAGGTCAGGGAAAAGCTTTTTGAGGAGATGGAATTGGACTCTAGGTTCAAGAATGAATAGGAGTTTACTAAGATAAGGTTGGGGGAGGGATTTGGAGAAAGATCTGGTTTGAGAATGAAAATCATAAGTTTAATTCAAAGATAGTATTTAAGGGTTTGGATTTGCTGTGTTTTTATATATATATATATATATATATATATATATATATATATATATATATATATATATAAATAGCAAAGTTGAATATGTTGTTGGATACAGAGGGAATGGACCTGAAAAGGGAGGTGGTAGTCATCAGAATAGATACTATAATTGAGACTATGAAAAAGAATGAGAGTGTCTAGAGTGAAATTAAGGAACTTGGGCCAAAGCCTGAGCTTGGAGGAACACCAAAATTCAATGGCTGGTAGAGGAAACTGATTCAGTAAAGAAAGGAGATGGAAAGAGAGAAAAAGGAGTTGGAGGAGAAACGAGAGAGTGGAGTTCCAGAAGAGTATTCAGAGGTGAAGAGTATTTTAGGAGGTGGGCAACCATGCTAAAGGACGCTAGGCAATGCTGCTGAGAGGTCTATAAAGATTGGAAAATATAAATTAATTTTTGGCATGTTGATCATTGCTGACTTCAGTGAGAGCTTTTTAAAAGATCTGTAGAGGTAGAATTCAGCAGATTAGAATGGGTTAAACATTGGAATGGGAGTTTAAGAAATGGCGACAGCATAGAGGAGTCTAGAGAATTTTGCTAAAAAGAATGAAGAGAAAAAGGTTCTTGCCAGAGAGTTAAGAACAATGGGGTTAGTAACTAAGAGAAGAAATTCCACTCATACACCCCTTTCTTTTTTCAGGCCCTGTTTATGTTTTTTAATAGACTTTTTTAAAGAGCAGTTTTAGATTCACAGCAAAAATGAGCAGAAAATACAGATTTCCCATATATTCTCTGCTCCACATGCACGCATAGCTGCATTGCCAACATCTCCCACCTTTGTTAGAGTCGATGAACTACATTCACACATCGTTATCACACAAAGTTCATAATTTACCTTTGGATTCTCTCTTGGTGTTTTACATTCTATGGTTTTGGACAAATATAAATATATGACATGCATTCACCATTATACTATCAAACAGAATAGTTTTAATACCCTAAAAATCCTCTGTACTCTGCCTATTCATCCCTTCCTCCTCTTAAATCCTGGCAACTACTGTTCTTTTCACTGACTCCATAGTTTTACCTTTTCCAGAATATCATATAGTTGGAATCACATAGTCTATAGCCTTTCATATTGGCTTTTTTCATTTAGTAATATGCAATTAAGTTTCCTCTATGACTTCTTATGGCTGATAGCTCATTTATTTATAGTGTTGAATAATCTTCCATTGTCTAGTTCAGGGGTAGGGAAGCTTTTTTCTGCCAGGGGCCATTTGTATATTCAAAACATTATTCGTAGGCCATACAAAATTATCAACTTAAAAATCAGCCTGCTATATTTGGTCGAAAATGTAATTAACTCACCCCTAATCCCTTGGCAGGGCCAGACCAAATGACTGCTGGGAGTTTACAGCCATGGGCCGGATGTTTCCTACCTCTGGTCTAGTTGTACAATAGTGTTTTATCCATTCATCTACTGAAGGGCATCCTGGTTGCTTCCAAGTTTGGGCAGTTATGAATAAAGCTTCTATAGACATCCATTTTTGTGTGGACATAAGTTTTCAACTCCTTTGAGGAAATACCAAGGAGCATGATTGCTGGATTCCATGGTTTTAGTTTTGTTTTGTTTTTTTTTTTGTTTTTTGTTGTTTTTTTTTTAATATATTTTATTGATTTTTTACAGAGAGGAAGGGAGAGAGATAGAGAGCTAGAAACATCGATGAGAGAGAAACATCGATCAGCTGCCTCCTGCACATCTCCCACTGGGGATGTGCCCGCAACCCAGGCACATGCCCTTGACCGGAATTGAACCTGAGACCCTTCGGTCCGCAGGCCGACGCTCTATCCACTGAGCCAAACCGGTTTCGGCAATGGTTTTAGTTTTGTAAGGAAACACTGAACTGCCTTTCAAAGTGGCTGTACCATTTTACATTCCCAACAGCAATGAATGGGAGTTGCTGTTGCTCTGCATCCTTGCCAGCATTTAGTGTTTTCAGTGGTCTAGATTTTTACTATTATCTTGTTTTAATTTTTCTCAATAACCTATGATATGGAACATCTTTTTATATGCTTTCCTTCCGTTTGTATATCTTGTTCAGCAAGATGTCTGTTAAGGTCTTTGGCCCATTTTTTAAATTGGGTTTTTGTGTTCTTATTGTTGAGTCTTAAGAGTTTTTGGTATATTTTTGGATAGCAATCTGTAGGAAAACACACTCCTGTGTTTTTCTCCTTTACTCTCATACTAATACCAATCACACTATTTCTGACACCAGATGTATGGAGGTTTTTTTTCACACCAAGCAAATCTCTGCAACATCAACTGGGTGTCTTACAATTCAATTCAATTCTGACAGAAACTGGAGTTAGCACAGACCCCACAGGTTAAGGGCTCAGTCCCACGAGTCTGCTTCCCATTTCAGATGCCAATTATGAGTAGTAGGTTCCCAGGTTACCCAAACCTGTCTCTGACTTGGATACAAATCAGATGTCCCCATGACTACTCCTTGAATTTGATTTGCCAGAATAGCATATATTTGGCCAAAGATGAAAAAATAATTCATGTTAATCTTTTGAGGTTAAAACAGTCTTTTAACAAATTTTGGTAATTTGACACTTCTCCCCCATTTATACATGTATGAATTAGGCATTATATAAAGTGAGAATAATAAGTAGGAAAAGATTCTGAGTGGACTTGAGCATACAGTTTACTTTCTTGGTTAAGAAATTAGTAATTTTAATAAGTTTATTTACCTGACCCTGTTCTCTAGTACCCATTTAGCAGACTTATGTGTTATGAAATTTAAATA
The DNA here is from genome assembly GCF_000147115.1 of Myotis lucifugus. Classification (NCBI taxonomy): domain Eukaryota; kingdom Metazoa; phylum Chordata; class Mammalia; order Chiroptera; family Vespertilionidae; genus Myotis; species Myotis lucifugus. Next base: position 4,232 of record NW_005874551.1, read on the forward strand.
AAATGGTAAAAGAACCTTAAAGAAAAAGACTTAATGGTGTGACTAAATTACATTTTTAGCTAATGTTATCTGGCATCAATATTATAATATGCTAGAGGCCCAGTGCACAAAATTTGTGCACGGGTAGGGTCCCTAGGCTTGTCCAGTGATCAGGGCCCTTTGGGGCCTTCTGGCTGCTGGCCAGGGCCTTCCTTCTGCACTGCCCCCTGGTGGCCAGTGCACATCTTAGCGAGCGATTGAACTCCCAGTCTCCCGGTCGAACTTCCAAGGGAACACTTTGCATATTAGCCTTTTATATATATATAGATATTGAGATCTTGTTCATTTATGATACTATATATTTATGTGCTACAGTTCAAATTAAACAGACTTTGCCCACAAGGGGGACCGAGAAAGTTACCCATTATTAAATCTAACCATTACTTTTGTTCCAGCAAAACCTCACTAATATATATGTTTGGGAATTCTGAGCTTGGTGATTACCCAAGGGGCAATTTGGAATGACACAGTAAATTATAATTCATTAGTTATGGATCATCCACCACAATCTAAACATTTCTTCTATAGGTTAAATATTAATCTTTAACAAAATTACATCTTTCTGAGCCATATTTTCTTGTTGCCAAGTAATTTCTAGGTATTTAGCATGATTTGAGGAAAGAAATTTAATACTTTTTATTACAATGACAATTTTGTAGTATATTATGATGCTTTGGTAACTGATTGGCAGGACCTATGTGTGAAATAATTCCCTAGTCCCTGCAGTTTCAGAACAGCCTAAAATGCAATATTTTTTTATGGCTTAAAACAATATCCCAAAGGCATTAACACATTTTATTTATATTACTTTAAATTTTCAAATTCATATGATAGATATGTTCACATTAACCATTTTATTCTTCATTCCAAATATAGTGCTATGTTGCACTGAATATAACCTCTTTCTCATCTTTTTAACCATTGGCAAATGCATATTTATTCTGCACTTGTTTTTTATTTTCCAAACTTGGTAAAATTGCTCTAGTTACAGTAAAATACACTGATCAGTGAACAGGAAGCCAGTGCAGATGATATATTTGTGAGAGCTTTTCACTGGTCCTGTAGTGACTCTATTGGAGATAATATTTTAGCAGTTTTAGCCTGAGTGGCATTAATTGCCAGTACAGATTCTCAGTACTAGTAAAAAGATATCTAGTTT
>NW_005874551.1:5529-15348 GCF_000147115.1 Myotis lucifugus
ATTTATTTATCATCATGGAAAATTGGTGAGGTGTGCTGATTTTTGTTGTTTATTCTTTAAGAAAATCAATTCAGTCTGCAAATTATGTGATTGCCCGGTATAGCATACCACTATGCTAGGCAGCATGTTAGAAGGCAAAGAAATATAATATACCATTGCTGTTATTTACTAGTAAAAATGTGTTAACCGTGGTTTTACTTCAACAGGTCCCAAATCCAAAAAGGTGAACGATACTGGCAAAGACACTTCACTCACTAATCCTGCAGATGTATTGAAAAAAATTGAGGTAAAGTTTCCTTCTTATTATAAGCGTGAACTGAAAAAATTGTCATACCGCCTTTGCCTTCTTCAGCCTTTTCACCTTTTCTGACATTTTAATAACATGTGGAATTGACAGATCCGAGCCCAGCACACAGGTAAGCGGAGAGGTTTGACATCGTTGGCTGGGAGATAAGGGACACCATTCTCTCCTTCTCTACCACCCGCCTGTCAACTTGCCTCGCCTTCTGTCACCTGCCTCCTTTTCCACCCTGTTCCTATTTTTCCCTTGCATTAGAATTATGCATGGGAAAAAACGAGTTACATACCTAAAACGTATTTCTTTTAAAAACCTTTGTTTTTCTCCTATTGTTGTATGTGTACTTTTAAAAATATTTTCTAATGTCTCATGTTAATTGTAGAAGATTATATTGAGGGAAAACCATAACTTATGGAACTTATTTTTATATTTCAAAACCAAAAAGATGTAAAATTCAAAAGTTTAATTAACTGAAAATTCCCCCACCCATTCCGTTCCCCTCCTGTAGACAACCAATGTTACAAAAGTTTCTTATATATCCTTCCAGAAATATTTTATGCATAGCAAACACAATTTTTCTCTTTAATTACAAATGATAGCATATACACTCTTGTATTTTCATTTTATCACTTAAAATATCTTCAAGATAGTTCCAGGTCAGTCTGTATAGACTAGGCTCTTGGTGTTTTTTTTTTTTGGTTTTTTTTTGGCTGCACTATAAGAATGAACCATAATTTTTTTAAATCAATACACTACTAATGAACATAATGTTTCATGTAGTGTTTCACTACTAGAAACAATGCTGAATTCATGTCAAGTATGTCATTTCACATGTGTAGGGTTGATTTCTAGAAGTGGATTTGTTGGGATGGTTGTTACATGTATTGTATAATATGGATTAATATTAACAGATCACTGTCCATGAAGGGCATTCCAATTTATTGTATCATGCAGGTAATACCTTGGATTGATGGTGATGATGAGGATGATGATAATGATAACTACCAGCACTTATTGAAAACTTATTATTTACCAGGCTCTTTGATGATTTACATTCATTATGTCCTTTAGACTTCATTTAAATAGGTGATATTTTGTTCCTTACGGATGAGATGGGTGTTATTATCCCTTCCTTACTTGAAAACTTTTACTTGCCTGGCCAAGTTGGCCAGCTACATGGTAACAGAAACTCATATTTTTGTTATTTTATTTTGACCAGTGCTAGAGCTGGAAAAAACATGGCTGAAAATAAAACCAAAAGGAATAGTGTTGGAGGAATAGCGTTAACTGTCAGGTTTAACTGTAGTGGACTGATCGATGGGGTTGCAGACCTACCCAACTTGTATTGATTGAACACAGATTCTGACTTTTCATAAGGCTTCCTGGAAAGAAGTTGCTAAGTTGGCATGTGCTATGAGAAGATTGATTTGGACCTCTGAATGCGGTTTCTCATCAGATCAGAATGTTTTCTTTGTCCCTGCATTGGAACACCTTTTCCAGTACAAACATTGTTAAAACTGGAGTTTCAAATCTAGAAACTCCAATGAGCAGTTTTAATAGAGCAAAATTAGCTTCCAGGTGACTCTGTTACTGTTCATTTCTTCAACAAAAGCAGTTGCAAGTTTTATTGTAATAAAACTTCTGTGGATGGAGAAGGAGTGACATACACTCAGATTTCATAATTAACGTGTGAATCACTAGACACCAGTAAACTAACCTTTGAGCTTCCTATTTTGCATGACACACAAAGAGAACTATATTAGGGTGGCCATTTAATATTTAAACTAGAAGAACTGTTTCCTATCTGTAAATTAATTGTTTTTAAAGTGTTTTCTCATTATATTATTCACATTATTCTTAAAACAAATATGTAAAGTAGTAGGCTAAATAGTTAAATCTCATAGAAGAGAAAATGGAAACTATTACATAGATGAACCAAAACTAGTAGCTTAATGCAAAAAAAAATGAAGTAATGAGACAATGTGTGTAGCACTTAGATCATTTTTTAAATTCCATAAATCTGCTATTTATTAACTGATCAGGTATTTTATTGGTTTGATTTAGGTCTATGTCATAGAAATAAAGTTGAAGCTATTTATTTAAAGGTATTTGAGCCCGGCCTGTGTTGCTCAGTGGTTGAGTGTTGTTGACCCATGAACCAGGAGATCAGAGTTTGATTCCCGGTCTGGGCACATGCCAGGTTTGCGGGTTCAATCCCCAGTAGTGGGTGTGCAGAAGGTAGCCAGTCAATGATTCTCTCTCATCATTGATGTTTCTATTTCTTTCTCTCTCTCCTTTCCTCTCTCTGAAATCAATGGAAACTTTTTTTAAAAAATTAAAGGTATTTGAGGTGGCAATAATGGATATAAAGTATGGAATGAATTTTATATTTCTGTATAACTAGTTTAAATAATTTCCTTGATAATTATGAAATAGCTAATAGAATGATTTTTCAAATGCAGTGCATACCTTGCACATAGTTAAATACAATTCCCTTTTACCTAGACAAATTTATGGTTTCATTAAAACAGAAAATAAAAAAATCTATATATTAATTAATATTAACATAGCATCATTATATATGTGTGTGTAGATATATTATGTCCATTGAGGTATTGTATTTGCATGTATGTATTACATCCCTAGAAAAATAATTCCAGACTTTCCCTCCTGTATTCGTCTTGTTTCTTCATGGTCCGTGATGCCCACTGAGGTTGTCAGTACAATGAAAGCAAACTGATGGAATGGAGGCAGATTGTTCTGCCATTTTTCTAGATCCTTTGATGTGCACATCAAATCTGGGGCTGATTACTCCACACTTGTTCAACCTGCCTGTGAGTTTTACAACATATTTCCCAGCGCTGTGGTCATCAATAATTTCAAATTTGCCAATGTGACCATGCTTCATCATCACAGTTAGAAACCAGGGAGAAACCAAGATGGCGGCATAAGTAAACACCAGAGATTGCTGCCTCGCACAACCACTTCAAAAATACAACTAAAAGACGGAACGGACATCATCCAGAACCACAGGAAGGCTGGCTGAGTGGAAATTCTACAACTAGAAGAAAAGAGAAAAGCATACCGAGATTCAGAGGAGGTGCAGTGTGGAGGTGAAATACTAAGGTGCGGAGGTGCGTGCGGAGCGGGCTGGCGGCTGAGGGCGCGGTTGTCGTTTTCAATCGGGAGGGAGTCTCAGGCTCTGAGCTCCAGTTCCGGGCAAGTCTCTAGGGACCCAGACTCATACGGGAGAAGCAGGACTGTCTGGCATCGCTCAGAACCCGAGGGCAGCTTTCTCTCCCAGGGGCTTGCAGCGATTAATGGGACACTGAGAAGCAGAGTCTCTGAGGGCAAGACTGTGAGCAGCCATAATTGCTAACCCCGCCCTGTTGATCCCGTGGGACCCGCCCCGCCCAAGCCCTGCAGGGAGACTTTTGCTGGATAGCCTCAGGCAAAGGCTAGATTAGCACCTCCCTAGAGATCCAGGAGCCAGGAAGCCCAGAGGTCAGAGTGGGACCATCCAGTTTGCAGCTCCGTGGAACCATAAAAGACACACTCAGGGGGCAGACTCAGTGAGCACCAAAGCCCCATCAAAGCAAGTCTAGCCCCAGAGGGGTGTCTCCAGCACAGAAGTTCTCCCACTGCAGACACAGCTGATTCTCACAGCCAATTGGCCTGGAGGTCAATTCCTCCCAGTGATAACCACAACAATCAAGGCTTAATTACAAGACTGTGCACAAAGCCCACAAGGGGGTGCACCAAGAGTGTCTACCTCAGGTAATTGGGACACTTAGCACAGAAAAGCACAGCGAAGCATAAAAAATGCCGAGACAAAGAAACAGGACACAAACGACAGAATTGGAGGAAAGCAAACTGCTGGATATAGAGTTCAAAACCACACTTTTAAGGTCTTTAAAGAACTATCTAGAAGCCGCTGATAAATGTAGTGAGATCTTCAAGAAGACTGGTGAGACCGCCGATAAATGTAGTGAGATCTTCAAGAAGACTGGTGAAACCCTCGATGTTGTGATAAAGAACCAACTAGAAATTAAGCATACACTGACTGAAATAAAGAATATTATACAGACTCCCAACAGCAGACCAGAGGATCGCAAGAATCAAGTCAAAGATTTGAAATACGAAGAAGCAAAAAACACCCAACCGGAAAAGCAAAATGAAAAAAGAATCCAAAAATACGAAGATAGTGTAAGGAGCCTCTGGGACAGCTTCAAGCGTACCAACATCCGAATTATAGGGGTGCCAGAAGATGAGAGAGAGCAAGATATTGAAAACCTATTTGAAGAAATAATGACAGAAAACTTCCCCTACCTGGTGAAAGAAATAGACTTACAAGTCCAGGAAGCGCAGAGAACCCCAAACAAAAGGAATCCAAAGAGGACCACACCAAGACACATCATAATTAAAATGCCAAGAGCAAAAGACAAAGAGAGAATCCTAAAAGCAGCAAGAGAAAGAAAATCAGTTACCTACAAGGGAGTACCCATACGACTGTCAGCTGATTTCTCAACAGAAACTTTGCAGGCCAGAAGGGAGTGGCAAGAAATATTCAAAGTGATGAATACCAAGAACCTACAACCAAGACTACTTTATCCAGCAAAGCTATCATTCAGAATTGAAGATCAGATAAAGAGCTTCACAGATAAGAAAAAGCTAAAGGAGTTCATCACCACCAAACCAGTATTATATGAAATGCTGAAAGGTATCCTTTAAGAAGAGGAAGAAGAAGAAAAAGGTAAAGGTACAAATTATGAACAACAAATACACATCTATCAACAAGTGAATCTAAAAATCAAGTGAATAAATAATCTGATGAACAGTATGAACTGGTGATTCTAATAGAATCAGGGACATAGAATGGGAATGGACTGACTATTCTTGAGAGGGGGAAGGGATGTGGGGGGTGAGGGAAGAGATTGGACAATAATCGTGCACCTATGGATTAGGACAGTGGGTGGGGAGTGAGGGCGGTGGGTGGGGTGGGAACTGGGTGGAGGGGAGTTATGGTGGGAAAAAAGAGTAACTAATGTAATAATCTGAACAATAAAGATTTAATTAAAAAAAAAAAAAAAGAAACCAGATGACTTTGGAGCATGGCCTAATAAGAACCTGTAGTTTGCCTTCTTTTTGGCATTGTTCATAGTCCTGAGAGCATCAGCCAGGACATTCATGTACACCATTATGGTGGCATGGAAAGATGGCAGAAAGAGATGTGTACATGTACTTGTGTGTTTGTGTGTGTGTGTGTGTGTGTGTGTGTGTGTGTTTATAGACACTTTAAAATATCTATAATTATGATTTTGTTTACTTGCAGTTTTCCAAAGGATTGCCACTTATAAAACATGCACACATTCTATTATAATAATAAGTTACATAAGGCAAGATGGATTAGTATGAAGATAAGAGGTCTTTTTTGTTCTGTCTGAGTGGGGTGAAGTGACAGGAAAGTAGAGTTTGAATTTTGATGGGAAACTGAGTTTATCTGTTGTAGTTTTTTTGTTGCCTTTGATTTCCTTAAATGCAAATTTGAATAATAAAGAAATTTCTAAAAATAAATATTTACGAACCAATAAAGGAATAACTAAGTTATAGTTGCTCCAAATGTAAAATGTGTTTTTATCTCTATATCTACTCTACTAAGCAAATATCTTATAATAGGATGGAGTATTTGCAAATTTATGAATTAGTGTTATGGTTACTGTTTAAGATTATTCAGATCTTAGCTAAAGTGATCTTATGCCTTAATTATGAATATTAATATATGAAATTATTGCTGTGCCCACCTCCTAGAAAGTTTGTGAAATCCTATCACTTGTGCAAATTAAGTGTAGAACATTTTCGTGATTGAATAGTGACAGTAATGAAGACAGCTCATTTTTTTATCAAATAGAAGAATATTGTTGGTATTCATAAAAGAATATGGGGATTTGATAAAGTTAAAGTTATGAGATGATAGCATAGTGATTTTAACAGAGTGGATAAGTAGAATCATCAGGCAAAGTTTTCTAACTCTGTATCTCTCTTTTGCCTCCTCTCGCAGAGTTGTTAATAAGTGCTAATGTTGACCTGAGTTGAGTTAATCTTTCTTTTTTCTAATTAAGAAGCAAAATTCCTGGAAAATGGGAAGTAAATAATGAAGAAAAGAAATAAAAAGACATAGATAATCTACAAATAGGATAACTCACCCCAAAATGGCTTGATATTGTTTTAAATAATTTCACTTATAAACTAAAACATAGACATTTGGAAATAGTACCATTACATTCTCTTTTCTCCTTCTATGTTAGAAGGAAACAAAAGAACATTCTGAAAGTTCTCCATAAACTGAGTCAATTCAATATTTTTGACTGAGGTATGATAAAAATCACAAAAATAAAGCACTGTGTATAGAGCTGATCCCCCAGCATCACCTGGGACCCAATTATGAAGTAATGAAATAAAAGAAAACTCTAGTGTCATGATAAGACAATGAGTTCCTCCTTTCTTGGGTTAACTCACAATTTCCTATATGATGCCCAGGAGGTGTTGGTAAGGGAGAATTAGAATAAGGTGATAGGTGACAGTGTTCTCTTGAGGCTGAGCAGGGATGTCAAAGTCTATTGGGTTACCAAAAAACGTTAATTAAGTTCATTTATAACAGGAATTGGAAAAAAGAGGTGATGGTGAAAAATCAGATGAGGAAAATGAAGAAAAAGAAGGAAGCAAGGAGAAAAGTAAGGAAGATGAGGAGGAGGAAGAAGATGATGCTGCAGAACAAGAGGAATATGATGAAGAAGAGCAAGAAGAGGTAATGGTCTATTTTGTAAGAATAACAAAGTAATTAAGGTTAAGAATTATCCAATAAGGAATCAGATATATGGCATAGATGAAAATGAGCACCAAGTTGATGGGAACCAGAGACATATTTTTATCACTGGCATCAATTCCTTTCGATCAAGAGAATTTTTATAGCATTGTTGTTATAATGATGCCAAATTGAATATAGGAGTTAAAAATAAAATGATAGGCAACTTTGTAAGTGGAAGTCCACCAGTTAAGGACATAGGTAAGATTGATTTAATTAAAATTTATTGACATAAAATTTTACTAGTAAAACAGCAGTTAAGGACTTAGTTGTGTAGGTCTGAGGGGGAAATCCCTATACCACACAATGCATGTAGACACTAGGAAAACATTTATAATCCAACCTCAGTTATCTGACTGAGTCAGGAGTGAGTGTTTTGGATTTTAGATTTCCAACTTTGAGAAACATGGTATGTTTCAAAATAAGCTGGAATCATTCCAGATATTTTTGAGCAGGGTAACTTTGTTGGTCATGCCTCGTTGGGACTTGTAGAGACCTCATGCAGTGACCTTAGGCTGAGAGTTTTTTCTCCTTTCCTATGATCTTTGTCTTCACTCCATTTCAGCTTCTCACACCACACTGAGTCTTCCCCTGAAACTCTTCCAACTATGAAATCTTTATTATTTGCTTTAATTATTTTACATTAAATTTCATATTCTTTTGAAATTTATATTTGTGTAAAAGGAGAGATACGGATCTATTTTTACCTGTTTCCAGATAGCTAGCCAGCTGGTAACCTCATTTATGAAATAATTTGCTTTCTTCATTGATTTAAAATTCTCCTTTTTCAACTGTTAGAGTCTCACATCTACTTAGAGACATTTCTGGACTCTATTCCATTGTTCTATTTCTGAACCATCGTTGTTCTAATGACTAAAATCTTCTAATATTGTTAGGGTATGTTACCCTTTTTCAGGATTTTTCTGAGTATTGTTTGTTTATTCTTCCAGATAAATTTTAACTCTAAACACTTTTAAATTAAACATATCACATTTGTCTCCAGTTTTCTTTCCAGATCATTCACTTTATTTCTGAACTGACATGATTAAAACTACCAAACCCTCTGATCCTCTATCTCTACTTTATTGGTTCCCTGTCTTTATTTCCTTCCCTAAGGAGCCCTTGCTCACCCTTCAACTTCTTTGTTGCTATTGCTCTTATCCCTTGGTCTCCCAGAACATACTCAAGACCAAAGCAAACTTTTTTTTTTTTAAAATATATTTTATTGATTTTTTACAGAGAGGAAGGGAGAGAGATAGAGAGTTAGAAACATCGATGAGAGAGAAACATCGATCAGCCGCCTCCTGCACATCTCCTACTGGGGATGTGCCCGCAACCCAGGTACATGCCCTTGACCGGTATCGAACCTGGGACCTTTCAGTCCGCAGGCCGACGCTCTATCCACTGAGCCAAACCGGTTTCGGCGAGACCAAAGCAAACTTGATCAATTACATTGTCTCCCTCCTTTTCCTTCCATATCTGCCTGTTGAGCTTTTCTGAAGAATCATAAAAACTGATGCCCCTAAAAAAAACACTAGTCCCATTTGGCTGGCTAACACATTTTCTGTTTCTCTTGTCAAGTCAGCTCTCCATTGCAAGTATTTTAGGTCACCTTTCTTCTTAATCCCTCTTCTTGACTACCTTTTCTTTCACTTTTAGCAGATATAGCATCCACCTTCATACAGAAAATAAAACCATCAAGAGAAAACTCTCTTATTTCATTTCCTCTGTCTTCAAACTATCTTCCCTCCTCCTTCTCTTTTTTATCAACAGAAAAAGAAATGTCCTTCATCCTGTTTAGAGCTAATTGTCTTGCCCTTTATTGAGATCTTATGCCTTATGTCATTTCCCTTTCCATATTTTCAATCTCTCAGCCATGCCATGCCTCCTCCATACATTGGCTTCAGGCTTCAGCCAGTTTCCAAACGTTGGATTACTTGGCACTAGAGAAGCCAAGCCAACTTCCTGGAAATGGTAAAGGTCTTAGCCAGATACAGAAACTTACAGTATTTAGGAAAGACAAAGTAATGAAATATATATCTGAATAATACAAGTTACCTTTCTTGCATTATTTATATAAACCCTATATAATAAAAGGGTAATATGCAAATTGAAAAAAATATGCAAATTGACCCTAAAGGCGGAACAACCGGTCGCTATGATGTGCACTGACCACCAGGGGGCAGATGCTCAACGCTAAGGATGTCTGACTGATGGCTTAGGCCCGCTCCCTAGGGAAGTGGGCCTAAGCTGGCAGGTGGACATCCCCCGAGGGGTCGGTCCTGGACTGTGAAAGGGCATAGGCTGGGCTGAGGGACACCCCCTCTCCCCCTGAGTGCATGAATTTTCATGCACTGGGCCTCTAGTTTATATATAAAATTCCACCATGGAGATACTAAATAAGATGATATCCAGGAGACTTTCTTTTGGGAATAGTCCCTATTTCTTACTGTCCTAATTCCTACTGTAGACAGTAGAGGTGTGGACATTAATTTTTTATTGTGGTTGATTTCAATCATGTGCAAAAATCTAGTGACTTAAAATAACAGTCCAACTTTAACAATGATCACTGTATTGCTGATCTTTCAGTCATTCACCCACCAAGTCCATTCCTGTCCCCCCACTTCAAAACCCATCTGCCTTGGATTATTATAAAGCA
>NW_005874552.1:0-15245 GCF_000147115.1 Myotis lucifugus
CAAGGCAAGGATCAGGTGCCCACTAAGATCACCCCTCCATTTCAACATCACACTGGAAGTCCTTGTTAATGCAATTGAGCAAGAGCAGAAGACAAAAGGTATAAAGATGGAAAAGGAAGGAATAAAACTGTTTTGTTCTCAGATGACATAATCTTCTATGTAAAAACTCTGAATCAACAAAATAAACTCCTAGGATTAGTAAATGACTATAGCAAGGCTGTAGGATACAAGGTTAATATATAAAAGTCAATTGCTTAGCCAGCAATGAACAAGTGGAATTTGAAATTAAAAAGACAATACCATTAACATTAGCACTCCCCAAAATAAAATACTTAGGTATAAATCTAAGTATTCACACACAAGACTTTACAAACCTCTGATGAACACAATAAAAAAAAAACTAAATAAATGGAGAAGTAGTCCATGTTCACGATTAGGAAGATTCAATATTGTCCAGGTGTCAGTTCTTCCCAACTTCATCTACAGATTCAATGTCATTCCAATCAAAATCCTCAGCATGTTATTTTATGAATACTGACAAACTGATTCTAAAGTTTATATGGAGGGGCAAACAACTCAGAATAGCCAATATCATACTGAAGAAGAGCAAAGTTGGAGGACTGACACTATCTGACGTCACGATTTGCTGGAAAGCTACAATAATCAAGACAGTGTGGTATTGGTAAAAGAACAGACAAATAGATCAATAGAAATAGAGGAGACAGCTCCCAAATAGACCCCCTTAAATATAGTCAACTGATCTCTGATAAAGTAGCAAAGTTAATTCAAGGGAACAAAAATAGTCTCTTCAACAAATGATGCTGAAACAACTGGACATCCACATGCAAAAAACAAACAAACACGAATCTAGACACAGATCTTACACCCTTTGTAAAAATTAACTCAAATGGATTATATACCTATCTGTAAAATGCAGAAATATAAAACTCCAGGAGAAAGCCAGAGGACCTTGGATATGGTGATGCCTTTTCAGATACAACACCAAAGATATAATCCATGAAAAAAAAATAATCGATAAGTAGACTTCATTAAAATTTAAAACTTCTGTTCTGCAAAAGAGAGTATCAAGAGAATGAGAAGATAAGCCACAGACTGAGAGAAAATATTTGCCAAAGACACTTCTGGCAAGGACTATTATCCAAAATAATATGCAGAACTCTCAAAACTCAACAATAACAAAACAAACAACCCCATTAAAAAATGGAAGGAAAACCTTAACAGATACCTCACCAAAGAAGGTAGACAGATGACTAATAAGCATATGAAAAGATGCTCCACATCATATGTCTTCAGGAAAATGCAACTTAAAACAACAATGAGATACCACTACACACTGATTAGAACAGCCAAAATCTAGAACACTGCCAACACCAAATGCCGGTGAGGATGCAGGACAGGAGAAACGTTTCATGCCCTACTAATGAGAACGCAAACTAACACAGGCACATTGAAAGACAGATATCTTGAAAGATAGTTATAAAACTAAAAATACTGGTTTCTCACAAAACTAAACATACTCTTAACATCTGACAATCCATGCACCTTGGTATTTACTCAAAAATGTATATCCATACAAAAACCTGTACATAGATACTGACAGAATACTTATTCGGAATTTCCAAAACTTGGAAGCAACCAATATGTTCTTCAGTACATAAATGGATAAACTGAAGTACATCCAGACAATGGGACATTATTCAGCACCAAAATGAAATGAGCTATCAAGCCAGAACCTTAAATGCATATTAATAAATGAAAAAAGCCAATCTGAAAAGGCTATATATGATTCCAACTATACAAATTTTGGAAAAGGCAAAACTGTGGAGACAATAAAAAGGAGTGGGGGAGGGGGAGTGACTAGGCAGAACAGAAAAAGTTAGGGCAGTGAAAATCCTCTGTATAATATTATAATGAGGTATCTATGTCATTACAAATTTGTCTAAACCCAAAGAGTATACAACACCAAGAGTGATCCCTAAGATAAACTATTTACGTTAGGTGATCATGATGTGTCGATGTAGTGTTCACCCTTGGTAACAAATGCACAATTCTTGTTAGTCATACTAGTAACAGGGGAGGCTATGTATGTGTGGAGACAGAGGTGTATGGGAGACAGAGGTGTACCTTCCTCTCAATTTTGTTATGAACCCTAAATTGCTCTTAAAAACTCTTTTTTATTTTACGTTTATTTTTTATTTTTTATTTTATTTTATTTTGTTTCCATCACCATTTATCCCCTCTATCCCCTCTTCCATTTCAACCTACCCCCCTACCCTGCCCACTCCTGCAATCACCACACTGTTGTCCACGAGTTCTCTATCTTTTTTTTCTTTTTTGATCAACCCCTCCATCGCCCAGCACTCCCTCCCCACCAGAGCTGTCTACCTGCTCTTTATCTATGAATCTGTCTCCATTTTGCTCATTAGATTCTACATATGAGTGAAATCATGTGGTACATATCTTTTCTGGCTTATTTCACTTAGCATAATGCTCTCCAGGTCCATCCATGTTACCCTTTGTGACCTGTCACAAAGGGTAACAACTGCATGATCATATTAATAGATGCAGAAAAGGCACTTGATTTAAAAAAAAAAGTCTTTACCCAAAAAAAAAAGTTAAGTTCAATACATTTGTATTTATTCCAAGAAACACTAGAGGGAGCTTTCCCACATGAACTAGTTTACCTAAACTTACAAAAAAAAAAAAAAAAAGGCTTTTCATAATAGTAAAAAAAAAATGTCACTCTTTATAAAATATTATTACTACTGCTCCCATTTTAGGCTTATAAAATTAGTCACTGGCAATTAAATTAACTGGAATTTTAACTGATAAGTTTGGCAATAAATTAGTAAGTTAATAAAACAAAGTTAGACTAAAAAAATTAAGAGTATAACAAAATAATCAGCACTTGATAAATGCATTTATGTATGTCAACATTTAATCTGTTAAATATTTTTATACAGGACATAATAAATCTAATAAGGACATATGCTGTGATCCTTTATCATGATCCGTGAAAGTATAAAGTCATCTAAACAAAATGCTGAAATTGAACACTTAATAAGCAGTTTTAACTGATGAAATGTCTTAACTGCTCAGGGGAGGACTCCTGGAGTAAGGCTCGTTGTGAAATGGAACGGGCTTAGGAAAAGAGGCGAGGGAGCGAAGGCTCACCCCAGGGGCCTCGCAGAACATGCCCTGGCTGAGGTCCTGGAGAAAGCTGTAATACTATCAGGAAGCAGAAAACACCACGGATTTCCCAGAAACCTATTTTGGTCCTGGCTTCCATATTACTTCGGATATTTATACCAGCACCACAGATTTCACACCTTGCAAATGAAAACGACACAACATTCTTGAGCTTCTGTTCAGAGACATCAAGTTTCTTGTACACATTATCATTACCCACGAAATATGCAAATGTCGCCCTTCTAAGAAGTCTGAACTGCCTGCTACCCAAGGAGAAAGGGGAGACCTGCTTACCCCTCTCTCAAAAATTAGCTGGCAGGAAAGGCAGAGGCAAGTGACCAGATGCCTCATCTCTGACCGGGGGCTTGCCCTTGCCAAGGGTGAAGGAAAAGCACTGCTCCACATGGTGACTATTCACACTGCGGTTCGTCTACACTGCTCTGTGTCCAGCCCTCCCAGTAGAACGAACCTCCTGCAAACAAAATTAAGTCACAATGGAGTGTGTCTGATACAGCTGCTCCTAGGGACATAAAAAATTAATACTACGAAAACTTGCAGCAAGACTTGCCATTCTGGCCCTCATTCCTTCATCTTGCCCGCAACGATGATGATTATCACCTGGAAAAGTTTCTGGTCAGAAAAGACTTTTTTTCAGAGCTGCTACTGGCTGTTAAACGATTTTCTTCCTTGTTCATTACGTATCAGAGGTCCCCTCCTCCCCTTCTCTGTGTGGTCTGGCTAAATGACACCAAGGGAAGCATATAATGACTTTGGTGACTCAAGCAACCCGTTTCCCTGTCATCTTTAATTGCAGAAAACAATGAAAACCATTAGCCTTGCCGAGTCCTGGAGAAAGAATATATTCCTTCTAAGCACTCCCCAGACATCTGACTGGAAACCACATTAATGAATGTGAAGTAATTCTAAAGCAGTCAGCCTCCACCTCTGAAGTCTCTGTAACGTCACCAAGTTGCTTGAAAGCCCCCTGGAAGAGTGCACTGTCAGGACCAGCCTCTGCCAGCACAAACCAGGCCCCCACACCCCTGCACGTGCCTGTGGACAGAGATCTCTCCCCTTCACAGAACTCAATCACATCACACCTTTCCCTTTCAATTAACTGGTCTTTCATGATTTCAGTTTTCAATAAGCTGGTAACTTAGTACGAGAACGCCCTCCCAAAAGCATTTTTACTTATCAACTTTTATGTATGTCAAACATTTAACTGCCAATTTTTTTTTGTTGTTCCTCACCCAAGGATACTTTTCCCATTGGTTTTTAGAGAAAGTGGAGAGGAGGGAGGGGGAGAGAGAGGGAGAGAGAGAGAGAGAGAGAGAGAGAGACATCAATGTGAGAGAGACACATCGATTGGTTGCCTCCTGCAAGCACCCAGACCTTGACCGGGATTGAACCTGCAACTCAGGTACATGCTCTTGACTGGGAATCGAACCCGAAACCCTTCTGTACAGGAGCCAATGCTCTATCCACTGAACCACACTGACCAGGGCATAACTGCTAAGTTTTAATTCCCTGAAGGAAACTCTCACTTTAGAATTTTAAATAGAATGTGTGGCACTGAAATATTTCTCATGATGTAATAGCCTTAATTTTCTAACACCCACATGCTGGCTCATCTATATATATAAAAGCCAAGTGACCGGAATGATGGAATGACCAGAACGACCAGTCACTATGATGTGCACTGCAGCGGCCAACGGGCATAATCGGGGCCCCAATTGGCCCCCACCAACCTCCTGTGGCCCCTCCCCCCCACCAGCCCAGCCCCCTACCAGCCTCCCCACCCCGATTGGAAGCGGCCCCTCCCCCCAGCCAGCCAACCTCCCATGTCCCCTCCCCCCCACCCGCCCAGCCCGATGGCCCCCATCGGGGCAGGCAGGCCAGACCCCACCCATGCACAAATTTGTGCACTGGGCCTCTAGTATCTATACTTAAAGGATTACAACAAAGCCTCAGTGCTGATATTACAATCAACATGGCTGAAGATAAAAGAAATTAAGGAAATCTGTACAGTGGCTAGTAGTAATTAGCCTGTACAGTGTAAATGTGGCCAGAATTCATTTTCATTAAAACTTCCAAACAAGGGAGCAATCTGAACTGCATCTTGTAAAAACTCAAAATTTCAAAGTCAGAAAGCAAATTCAAAGCAAATTAGCAGGCTTTGGTTTTGTTTTTTCATATATGGACTGCTTTTGAGAAAGAAATGATTTTTAAATCATTTGTGAACGGCTTAGTCACTGAAATAGGCACTGTTCCAGCACCCACCACTCACCTTCATTTAGAACAGTGGTTCTCAACCTTGGCTGCACATTAGAATCACCTGAGAATCTTTTTAAAATCCTGATTTCTGGGCCTCATCCTCCTGAAATTCTGTTTCTTTGTTATGGGGTAAGGCCACAACATCAGTAACAAAGAAACAGAATTTCCAGAGGATGAGGCCCAGAAATCAGGATTTTAAAAAGATTCCCAGGTGATTCTAATGTGCAGCCAAGGTTGAGAACCACTGATTTAGAACAAATGACTCTTGTGGACACTGCCAATTCTTGCACCCTCCCACTCACCCAATCTCCCAACCCCCCACAAAGTGGGCCACAATAAAAGGCATATAATCCAAGTTGGACCAGTGACATATAGAGGAGTGAGCAGGGGACCCAAGTAAAGTCAATCTGAGTCGTTCCCTAATATTTTTCAAAAGAAGATGGGATACAGCTGTTTCCCATCGAGGTCTCAAGCTGATAAGTAAGTTAATCTGGCACCACAGGCAGCCAGGTCCCTTTGCTGAAGAAAGCCCGTCTGAATTGACATAAAATGAAACCCAGAGGAAAAGAGAACTAAAACCAACATACAGCCCTGGCTGGTGTGGCCTAGTTGGTTGGGTGTTGTCTCATGCACCGGAAGGTTGCTGGTTCGATTCTAGTAAGGGCACATGCCCAGTTTGTGGGCTCGATCCCTGGTAGGGCGTATGCTGAAGGCAGCTGATGGATGTTTCACTCTCACATGGATGTTTCTCTCACGCTCCTTCTCCCTTCCTCTCTCTCTAAAAATTAATTCTAAAAATCTTAAAAAAAAAAAAAAGATGCTGGCTCTGTTGCATCATCTTGAAAAATATAAAAGATACGGAGAGAAGAGAAATGGTAGGGCCAGATCCCTGGTTGTAGACAGCCTGGGCCTCCAATTCTGGAGGTGACTCAGGATCCTTTCATAGGTGGTGGCTTTCACCCTTGCCTCCGAGTCCTAACTGGTAGCCAAATCTATGAGGATCACTGCGATTGGGTTCATCTGCTATGACTGAAACCCAAAAAAGCAACTGGTTACACAAAACACAAGTTTATTTCCCTCTCTACAAAAGTCCAGTTGAGGGTGCAGGGATGGAGTTTTAGAACTCCATCGTGCCACTGAACATCAAAGACTCAGGTCCCTTCTCTCTTCTTGTTCTAGCTTAGGGGTCTCCATCCCACTGTCCAAAACAGTGTCAACTGTATTCTAAGCAGCAGGATGTGAAGAAAGAATGAAGAGAAAAAGAGAGTAAGGGGTATTCCCCTCCCTACCTCACTACCCCAACCCCCCAACACACACACACACACACACTGGACACTCTCTTTCTTAAGGAAGCTGTCACACACAAAAATCTACTTACACCCTACTGGCCAGAACTAGAGGAATTCCTAGCAACAAGAGCAACTAAGAAATGCATCATGCCTAGCTGGTGTGGTTCAGTGGTTGAGCATCGACCTATGAACCAGGAGGTCATGGTTCGATTCCTGGTCAGGGCCCATACCCCTGCTGCAGGTTTGATCCCCAATGTAGGGTGTGCAGGAGGTAGTCGATTAATGATTCTCTCTCATCACTAATGTTTCTATCTCTCCCTCTCCCTCTCCCCTCCTTTCTAAAATCAATAAAAATAAAAAATGTAGTCCTAACTCTCACTGGACATGTACCTAGTTTAAAATTCTATCACTAAAGAAGGGAGGAGTGACATCAGGAACCATTTGCATTCCTGTCAAAATTTTCAATGATTCATCAGAAAGAAGACATCAGTCAGAGCTCTTCGACAAAGAAAAGCTGAGGATAGGTATAAGTCCGAGTATTTAAATCATGGAATGGTTCTAAAAAAAAGAGGGGACTCATGTCAAAGCAGCAGAAATATGTATTTAAAAAAGATAAGCCTGGACTAGGTATTCCAAAAAAACCTTATGATCAACCCTTACTGGACTATAGTTTCTCATCCTACATAATAAAGGGCTAATATGCAAATAGACTGAACGGTGGAACAACCGAATAACTGAACAACCGGTCGCTATGACATGCGCTGACCACCAGGGGGCGTGTGTGGAACATGGCAGGCGTTGGCCACGGCAGGATGGTGGAGCAGGTGAGCAGGGACGAGCCTCTGGTTGGTACTGAAAATTCTTTGTT
This sequence comes from Myotis lucifugus, assembly GCF_000147115.1. NCBI lineage: Eukaryota > Metazoa > Chordata > Mammalia > Chiroptera > Vespertilionidae > Myotis > Myotis lucifugus. Next base: position 7,642 of record NW_005874552.1, read on the forward strand.
CCCGCGCACCACAATCTCACCCGGCGCTCGCACCTGCTGCCAGCGCTGGCCCCACTCGCGCCCGCAGCCAGCGCCGAAACCACCGCTTGCACCCACTGCCAGTGCCCGGCACTGGTCCCGATCACTCAGCACCATCAGATTGCCCCTGCGGGCTTCTCTACCTCCCCCTGCTCCTGAGGGGCGATCAGGGCAGCAGCCACCACTTGCAACCACTGACAGTACTGACCCCACTCACACCCACTGCTGGCACCGGCCCAATCACTCTGCCATCAGCTGGTGTGAGCGGGACAGGCACCGTCAGCATGTGGGAGCAGTGGCAGCAGGAGCAGGGCTGCCGGCAGACAGGGGACCGGGGGCCATGGCAGGAGGGGCCAGGCAAGGATGCGGAGGATGGGCAAGACCCGCTCCTGTGCCCACCGCAGCCTCACAGCCCACAGTTCCTTTCAAGGTGCACGAATTCATGCACTGGGCCCCTAGTTCAAATATAATAAGCACTTGTGATGGTAATACAGTTAGCTACATCAACAGTCACCACTGACATCCTATATAATAAAAGGCTAATATGCAAATAGATCAAATGGTTGAACAACCAAGCAACCAAACAACTGGTCGCTATGACGTGTGCTGACCACCAGGGAGCATGTGCAGAACATGGCAAGCATCGGCAGCAGACGGCAGAGCACAGAACATGGTGGGATGGTGGAGCAGGTCAGCGGGGGCGCCAGACCAAGGTGGGGCGCCGGTCGCTGTCATCGGGACTAGCCTCTGGTGGCTACTGAAATTTCTTTGCTTCCGCGCGCCATGGTCCTGCCCGGTGCTCACACCTGCTACCAGCCCCGATCACTCGGTGCCATCAGCGGGAATGAGAATCGGCTGCTGGCCCCGATCACCCATCAGAGCTTCTCCACCTCCCCCTGCTCCTGAGAGGTGAACAGGGCCAGCAGCAGGTGAATCTATTGAATCTATTGAAAAATATTACAAAATTCACCTACTCATTCTTATGTTTCTTCCGCTGAATCCCTAGATTTTTATAAAACTCTATAGTTAGAAAAAGGAAACAAATGAGAGGTCTGTCTCTAAAAAGTAATGAACTAGAGAAGTAAGATTAATTCTTTTAATCTTCAAGAGATGTATCATAATTTATAAACAATCAATTTTCCTGAATTCTTGAAATGGAAATTATGTCCCTCCCACCCATGGCATAGAATAGGCACTCAACAAATATTTATTGAATAAACTGCTAAAACATTTTGTTTTTTACCTTCATGGTACTTATTACATTGTGACTTGTATATAATTTTTCTTCTTCCCTTGTGGCTCTTACTGGATCCTAAATCCCTTGCTCGGTACTCTTTCTTATCTCATTATATATCGCCTGGGCACATAGTGTGTCCGCTTCCCTGAACTATTTTCCCATCTCATACTCCCCAGCGCTTAAGCCATTTCTAAACTTATCTCCAGTGAGCTAACAGACTCCTTCCTGGACACCTCTACGGCACTGCATCAGATCAACCTAACAGTAACTCTCCAGTTCCTTACAAATTATACTTCAGTTTAGCAACATAAAAATATCAAGGGAAAAATTAGTTTAAAAAACTATTGCAAAAGGTAAAAATATAAGCCCCAAAATTTGAACATTTAATTATAATAAAAAATTTCTTTATACAGATAACAGTTAAATGAATTCCTTATGATTAATCTACAAGTTTGTAGACTGATTCAGGGAAAAAAAAGAATTTGGGAGAGAGTATTCCTTCAATGTTTCTGAAATAAAAAAAATAATCATTAAATTTTTTAAAACTCCAGTGATAGTTAAAAGAACACAAGGGAAAAACTTTCAGAAACCTCCTTGCCCCTAATAAACATTCCTAAAACTTTTGATGGCCTATAAATATTGGAAAAACACATAAGTTCTCCTTTAGCCTGGTGAATAGAATGTGAAGAACATAAAACATCACTAATATGTCTTCCATGCGAACTGCCTCCAGGGCATGTCAGCAGATGATAAAATGTTCTTGGAGAACTGAAACAAAGCCACGGCTGCTCTTCAATCTGGTAGGCCCTTTTGACCTGGGAGGCCCTTTGCTCAGGTTTCCACAAGATAACATCATTCCCCTCAGGGAATTTCCCTCTGTTTCCAACAGGTGCCCAAACCAAGAGCCCAGTAGCAGCATCAGGCCCCTCCAAATGATCCAGAGACACACCAAACCATATTAGCCATCTAACAGCACCTGTCTCTCCCACAGATATCTCATGTCTTTTTTTTTAAATACATTTTTATTGATTTCAGAGAAGAAGGGAGAGGGGGAGAAAGATAGCAACATCAATAATGAAAGAGAATCAACAATTGGCTGCTTCCTGCACGCCCCCTACTGGGGACTGAGCCTGCAGACCAGGCCTGTGCCCCGACCAACATGGAATAGAACTATGACCTCCTGGTTCATAAGTCAATGCTCAACCACTGAGCCACGCCAGCCAGAGTGGCTTTTAATCTTTTCATAGCACATATGGCTCACATTCAATATGTTTGCAAAATGAATGAATAGATAAATGAGCAAACAAACAAGAAGAAAATGGTTCCACTCACTTTCCTAGATCGGTACACTACAAAGCTTCTTGCCTGACCCCAGAGTATTTTCATTTGGGAAAGCAGTACTAATCAAATTATGAATGCCCCCTAAAAGCAGGTGCCTATTCTAAAAAGAAAACCTAAGAGCCTTTTTATAATCATTGCTAATGTAAACAGTGGACAATTTATAATGAACTAGAGGCCGAGTGCACGAAATTTGTGCGGATAGGGTCCCTAGGCCTGGCCGGCAATCAGGGCCTTCTGGCTGCCAGCCAGGGCCTTCCTTCTTTCTTCCCCAGCTGCTGGCTGCCAGCTGGGGCCTTCCTCCTGTCTTTTGATTTTTTCTCCAATTTCTGTTCAGTTTGGGTGTGTTTTGTTTCCCTGTCTTCTAATTCCCTAATTCGGTCCTCTGCTTCTCCTAGTCTACTGTTGAAACTTTCAATGGTGTTTTTTATTGCAGCTATATCACTCTTCATTTCTTCTTGGTTCTTACGTAATTTATTGATTTTTCAACTGTTTCTTCTTGCTTCTTGCATAAGTTGTTAATTTTTTCCTCCATCCAGTTTATGCACTCTAGGACCTTTAATCTGAATTCTTTTTCTGTCATGTTGCATGCCTCTGTATCACTTAGCTGCTTTTCTGGCGAGTCCTCCTTTTCTTTCCTTTGGGGTTTCTTTGTCTACCCATGTTTGATGTACCGCCATATCTAGATGTTGAGTTGTTCAGTGGCTGCTCCTTGGGTGGCAGTGGCTCCTCGGGCTGCGGTTGCTACTCGGGCGGTTGTGGTAGCAACTGCTCCTCAGTTGGTAGCAGCTCCTCTGGTGGGTGCTGTTCACAGTTGTGGTGGCTCCTCTGGCTGGTGGGGGGAGGCTTCACACACAGCTGCTGTTCCTCAGACCGGGCCTTCCTTAATTCCACACCGCCCCCTGGTGGTCAGTGCACGCCATAGCAAGCAATCGAACTCCCAGTCGAACTCCCAAGGGGACACTTTGCATATTAGCCTTTTATATATAGATATTGGGGAAAGTTAGCTATTTGTAAATAACGTTTGCTATAGACTTACTTTGGGCACATCTAAATAATTTATCGAGTATTTATTATGCACCAGGCACTGTTCTAAATGCTTCATATATTTTATCTCCTTCAATCCTCACAAATCATCCGTTGAGGTAATTCTATTATTATTCTGATTTTACTGATAAGAAACTGCCCTAGGTTCTGCATATTTGCTTAACTCACTAAATCATGTTAACTGAATCAATAAAATAAATATGACAATTTCCAAACTTGAGAGAAAGATGAGATCAAAGGAACTAGACATCAAACACTGGATTTCTGTGACAGTGTTTGCTCACAATTAACTATACCCACCATAAAGCCGCCATGTCCTGCTATGATCTTAAACAGTCAGTATTTTTATAAACATCATCAGTATAATTCTGTCTTATAAGTCTTAAACATAAATACTAGGTAGAAAACAAAAATAGTAGTAAAGTTAATGTATGGCTGCATTTTCAGATATCTAATATCAACATCTACTGCGTCAAGCTACAAATAACACCATCTTAAATATGTCCATTCAAACTACCAAGTTAAATTATTGGGCTATAAATTTGGAACACAAACCATAGTTATTATTCAGCATCTCTAAAAAAGCATGCACTATAAAAAGTTTTTATGAACATTCTATACTTTTTATATGGTTTCATAAAAATGACACTTTCTGTAAAATAATAAAATGTGGTTTCTAAAATAGCTTTCTCGTTTTAATGATTCCTGCTCATTAATAAAATAATAAAAGAAAAAAGAAAGCACAAATAAGAAAATATTCATCCAGAGATTACTATTACTGTAATTTTAATGAACACCCCTCCAGGAATATCTTATGCACATATAGTTAGTGTAGGTATAAAATCTACACTAATAAAAGCCTAGGTGGTCCTCGTGCCCTCGCATGACGTCGCCACAAGATGGCTACCACAAAATGGCTGCCACAAGATGGCCACGCGCACAATGGATGCACGGCCTGGCGGCCACTCGCATGGTGAGGCCTAGGGGTCCTGCAGCTCTGCGCTGCACGGAGGAGGCAGGTCCCGGTGTCTCCGCCGCCTCACGCAGAGGAGGCGGTCCTGGCGGAGGAGGTGGGTCGCAGCAGGGGAGGGCAGTTGTGAGCAATCAGGCCAGCAGGGGAGCAGTTAGGTGTCAATCAGGCTGGCAGGGGGAGCAGTTAGGTGGTGATTAGGCTGGCAGGCAGAAGCGGTTAGGGGCAATCAGGCAGGCAGGCAGATGAATGGTTAGGAGCCAGCAGTCCCGGATTGTGAGAGGGATGTCCCAGATTGGAGAGGGTGCAGGCCAAGATGAGGGTCACCTCCACCCCGTGCACAAATTTTGTGCACCAGACCACTAGTGTTAAATAAAAAGGGTCATTCTAAGCACAGTTTTTGTGACACACCTCCTCCCTCCTGCTCTTGTGCTTGAGACATCGCTTTGGCACTTTTCTATCTCAATAATCATGTATCTTTATCATCATTTTTAAAAAGGTTTCCAGAACAGCCATTCTTGTGTTCTAAAATCATTGAGAGATTTGTAAGAGCTTTTGTGTGGCCGTATTTATCAATAATCACCATTTTAGATACTGCAATTAAAATTTTTTAATATTTATTTATTCATTTAAAATAACAATAAATAATTACATGTTATAATGGTATATTATAAGGTAACTTAATTTTTCAAAACAAAACATTTTGTAAGAATATTGGTATTGTTTTACATTTTTGTAAATTCCTTAAATGTCTAACTTAATAGAAGGCAGTCAAATTCTCTTAACTAGTTCTGTATTCAATTTATTGCAATATGTTGCTTTGTTTGCAGTATATAAAGAAAAGTCCAGTAGAAAACAAATATATATAAATGGAAAAAGGAGGATTTTAAAACTCCTTTCAGATAATTATGACTATTCTTTTTTGACACCACCCCCCAAATCAATAAATGATAGTTTTTGTAAGACTTTTGCAATGTGAAATCTTTCTATATGCTGTTCCATTAAAATCCATTTTTTAATATATTTTTTTGATTTCAGAAAGGAAGGGAGAGGGAGAGAGAGGTAGAAACATCAATGATGAGAGACAATCATTGATCGGCTGCCTCCTGCATGCCCCTACTGGGGATCGAGCCTGCAACTGGGCATGTGCCACAACCTGGAATCAAACCACGACCTTCTGGTTCATGGGTTGACGCTCAACCACTGAACCACCGGCTGGGATAAAATCCATTTTTATTGAAGTTACACTGGTTCACAAAACTATACAGGTTTCAAGTGTACAACTCAATAAAACATTCATCTGCATATGGCATCATCTGCCCATTGCCCAAAGCAAAGTTTCTTTCCATCCCATTATCCCGAATTTGCCCACCTCCACCTGTCCCGACCTTCCTTTCCCTCTGGCTATCACCACATTGTTGTCTATTTCTATGTGATAGATATATATTTTTAATCCCTTCACCTTCTTTCATCCAGCCCCCCATCCCCACCCCCTCTGACAGCTGTCCATCTGTTTCATGTATCCATGCCTCTATTTCTATTTTGTTCATCAGTTTATTTTGTTCATTAGAATTAAAATTCATTTCTTTTTCTTGCACTTTGAATGAATCTTTTATCAATGCATGACTTCATAACTCATGCTTTGGTCTTTTGGATAATATTGGTTCACTGAGTTATGCAAATATTGACATTGACACCTTTTATTAAATATTACCAAAATATCACACGTTAATATCACCACTACTCTCATCAGAAGTCTTTAGTATTGACAAGTACAGAGCGATAAATTTGTTTTCCCAAAATTCTCAATACTATCAATTGTTTTCCTTGAAGTGGTAAGATCATTTTGTCCATTTTCAAGAAAATGTCTGCCATACACCCAATACTGATTAAACATCTTTTGCTGTGAATCATGCTTTCAGATAAAAATGGTGTTCCATCCAAAAGTGACTAGTTCAGCACATCACTTGTACTTTTCTGCTGCTGCCCTAACAACTTGCCAAAACCTTTCTTTAATATCTTACAGTTCTGTAATTCCAGAGTCCAGTACAAGTCTCACGAGACTGAAGTCATGGTGCTGGAAGACTGCACTCTTTCTCGGAGTCTCGGGAGAGAATGCATTTCCTTACAGTTGTACAACCAAGAACCACTTTCTTTCTGTCTCTCACCTGAGGGCTCTTCCCAGCTTCTCCAGGGCATCCGCACTCTTTGGCTTGTGGCCCCTCCCGCCATCTACAAAGCCAGCAAAGGCAGGTCAAGGTCATCTCATATCATGTTTCTCTGACCTCCTCTTCTGGCTTCCTCTTTCCCTTTTTAGGGACTCATGTGATTACATTGGGACCACCTGGATATTCAGGATAAACGCCCCATCTGAAGATCCTTAACCTAACCACATCCACAAAAACCTAACCACATCCACAAAGTCCCTTTTGCCGTGTCAGGTGAAATACTCACAGGGATTAGGGCAAGAACATTTTTTGGGTCCATTAATCTGCCTACCACAGAACTCATATAATTGCACAGATAAGTTTCCTCTAAACAACCCCTGTATTTGGATAAGACACTTCTCATTTTGTCGCACATACTAAAAAGATGTGTTCTCAAGGGTCAACATTTAATAAATTAATTTCTACTGATTCATCAAGGACACTCTTAAGTGAAGTGTCTTTTAAAAAACAAAAAAAAACAAAACCTGTGAGTTCAGTGATCACTTACAGAGTTGGTGCCAATACATGCTAAGGCAACAGCATTTTACCTACCATTGCTTTTGTACCAGCAGTGAATACGTCAACATAGTGAAAAGGACACAGAACGTCTTAACATTATGATGAAAACAGTTTTGCTGACCCACTTAAAGCACCTCAGGAAGCCCAGGGTTCGTGGTAATAGAGTAGCCCACCATGCCCACAGCAAAAACATATTATAACATTGACTTAAGTTACCTTCACTACATTCAATGATCTGCTAAACATACAGACATATAGGTTATAAATG
>NW_005874553.1:0-15242 GCF_000147115.1 Myotis lucifugus
TCAAACTACTAATTATACTTTAACTAGAGGCCCGATGCACAAAAATTCAAGCAAGAGTAGGCCTTCCTTCCCCGGCTGCCAGCACTGGCTTCCCTCCAGCACCCGGGACTCAGGCTACCCTCCTCCCAGGCTGCCCCCAGGCACCCGGGACCCCAGCTGTCTTTGCCCCACCCCCAGCTTCCTCAGGAAGGACATCCGGAATGATGTCCGGTCTAATTAGCATATTACCTTTTTATTAGTACAGAGACCCACCCATCTCAGGTCCGTTGTGACTCTTTCTGGTTGAAGTGGAAAATGAGAGTAGGGCAATTAGCCTTATATTCATTAAAACAACTCAATCTCTTCTTATTCTAGTAATAAAATTGTCCCTGGGAATTTAAGAATGTTAATGGTGTTTTATTACTGTGCAATTAGTACATTAAACACACTCATTAATTTATAATTATGTCACAAATACATTTTAAATTTATTTTATAGTAATATCTCCCATATCACTTTACTGAAAATCATATCATTAATGAGATAAAAGGATTCTTAGTTGCTTAGTTAAGCAATTAATGTCAGAAATGTCTAGATTAAGCTAAAGAGTTCAGGTTCTAAGAGTTAATAGTGTCTATTAAAAAATAATATCAACTAGGCATTTTGTCATCAAAAAGGATTTATTTGGGGAAAAACAAAGGATTGCAACTCAATGAATGCAGAAATCTCAAGCCAAGTGCATACCCTGGCCTGGGTGCCAAGATGAAGGAGTGTTTATATAAGGCAGGGGCGGGGAACCTTTTTCTGCCAAGGGCCATTTGGATATTTTTAACATCATTCACTTAATATAGTTCATTTATATATATAAAAAGCCAGCCACCACGATGACAGGATGACGGATGATCAGTCGCTATGATGCCCCCAGTTGGCCCGACCCTTATTGGGCCCTGATCAGGGAAGGACAGCCAGCCAACCTCCCGCCATCTCCTCCTCCTGACAGGCCCAGCCCCAATCTGGCCCGATTGGGACAGGGCCGGCCAGCACGAATTCATGCACTGGGCCTCTAGTTTAATATAAATTTATGTTGCTATGAAAAAAGCTCCTAGATTTATTGAATTTTAAGTTCTGACTATGGTTGCCTTGGCAGGGCCAGACCAAATGATTTCTCGGGCCTTATACAGCTCCCTGGCTGAACTTTCCCCACCCTGATATAAGGAAAAGGAAGTTAATGGAAGGGGAAGTTAGAACCATAGAGCTTTATTATAAACGTAGTGTTCTTCCTGTAAGGTTCTAGTGTGTAGTGTTCTCATGATTGCTTAGAGTACAAGAATTTCCATAAGCCCTAGCTTCTCCCATAGACCCTCACAATTGATTGTTTCCTTAAAGTTCCAGGGAGTCTTCATCAATAGATAAATCCCATGTTTTAGTATAAGATCCAGATGCTTATTTCTTCATTCCTTCATTTAGCAATCATTTGCTCCTAATCACCCGCTGGCTACCAGGGATACAGAGACAATTAAAATATGGTTCCAGCACTTGAGGGGCCTAAAATATAATTTGGGAAGCAAGATATGTTTAAAACAAAATAAACAATACAAAAAAGTAATAATGAAATGTATGGATGTTTTAACAGAAGCACAGAGATACAGAATATAGTACTTGCACTGAGAATTATGTTGCCAAATTTCCAAGAGTGTTAAAGGAGTTATTAGGAGCTGGTTCATAGAAGAGAATCTTTTTATGTTCTGCTTCCATAGCAATAGTTTTAAGCCAGGCAATGCCCATCTAGGATAAAGACTAAATTTCACAATTTCATTTAAAATGAGGCACGGCCAGGTTATTAACCTGTAGTCAGTAAAAATAAGTGGAACTGTCCTGCGTGCCTAAGGGAACCTTCCTTAAGAGAGAGCTGAACTTAAACATAAAAAATAAATAAAATAATAAAATAAAATAAAATAAAATAAAATAAAATCAGAAAGTGAGCTGACTTGTATGCTGTCCTCTTCTGGATCTCTTCCTCCATCTGATTACAGGAACAGATGATGCCTTTAACTTGAAGGATGATGACCACGCCCAGTGTGGGAGCAGCCTGGGCCTGGGGAGACTGAGCCATTATACCAAACCTGAACATTTTACATGAGAATGGCATAAATATCTTCTTTAAGCCACTGTTGTTTTACAGTTACTGGTTCTTGTACCTAATCCTCACAAAGGTGCTTTTCCTGGAGAGAGCTCAGCCAGGCAGGTAGGACAGGGAAGGGCATTACAAATAAAGCAATGTAAGGTGAGGGCTTGAGATGTAAAATTAGCTAGTACATTTGTAAGTAACAAGCAGAAACAACTCAGTTATAGGACAGGGGACTATTACAAAGAGAAACTGAAATATTTTGCAGCTTCAGCTTTTAGTCTGATTCATATGGAATCCCCAAAGTTTCTGATCTGCTTTTGTTATAGTACTTGAGGCGTGGTGCACAAATTCGTGCATGGGTGGTCCCTTGGGGTGGCCTGCAGGGATCAGGCCCCAGCTCACACCCCCAGCCTCGCAGCCCTGCAGCCCCTCTTGGCAACTCGCCCTGACCTGGCGCCACCCCCTCACCTGCTCCACCATCCCACCTGTGAGGCGATGGATCGGGGCCTGGGAGCCAGTGGTGCCCCCCGCCCTCGCTGCCGCTGGTCGCTGTCTGTGGGACGATCTGCAGGTCAATAGGGCCCCCACTCACACCCGCCTTGGCCTGGTGCCACCGGCTCACCTGCTTTACCATCCCATCGCAGTCCCACTCTCTTTGGGGCCCATCAGGGCCAGCAGTGCCTCCACTGCTGCCCGCTGCCAACGCTGCATTGCCAATGCCCACCATGTTCCGCACCACCCCCTGGTGGTCAGCGCACATGATAGCGAGTGGTCAAACTCCTGAGGGGACAATTTGCATATGAGGCTTTTATTATATAGGACTAGAGGCCTGGTGCACAAAATTCATGCATGGGGGGAGGGTTGTCCCTCAGCCCAGCCTGCACCCTCTCCAATCTGGGACCCCTCGGAGGATGTCCGACTGCCGGTTTAGGCCTGATCCCGACTGCTGGCTCCTAACTGCTCGCCTGCCTGCCTGTCTGATCACCCTTAACCACCTCTACCTGCTGGCCAGATAGCCCTTAACTTCTCCCCTGCCGGCCTGATCACCGCCTAACTACCCTCCTCTGCCAGCCTGATCACCCCCTAACTGCCTTCCCCTGCTGGCCTGATAGCCCCTTACTGCTCTCCCCTGCCGGCCTGATCACTCCCTAACTGCTTGCTCCCCCACGCTGGCCTAATCGTGCCCCTAACTTCTTGCTCGCCGCACTGGCCTGATCTTGCCCCTAACTGCTTGCTCCCCTGCTGGCCTGATTGCTCCTAACTGCTTGCTCCCCTGCTGGCCTGATTGTCCCTAACTGCCTCTGCCTCGGTCCCCACAACTGTGGCTTTTTCCGGAAGGAAGTTGGACGTCCAGAAGATGTCCGGTCGACCTGGTCTAATTAGCATATTACCCTTTTATTAGTATAGATGGTAAAATCTAGAAAAACTACAGGACAAGCTGCACAAAGAAACTGAGACAGATAGTTAAACAGTTTGCAGCCACCTAGTAATTCCTATCTTCCCTAAACCAAGGATACTTAAAAGGTTGCACTTCTCTCCAACCAGAGGGTAAATAGCTTAAATCACCCTACTCAGGGAGACAGATAGAAATCCAATCAGTGCCATTTCCCAACCACACCAAAGGACAGACAAATTAAGAGGATGAATCTCATTTTGGTACATCAGCATAAAGCTGATGAATATTCTATTGATCTGCCCCTAAAATCTCCCCTAAACACCCAGCCTTTAAAACGTCTGAAAACAAAGGTCCCAGTATGATCTGATCTCCCTCCGGGGAGCATACCTATGCTGTTCCCTTCCCCCATCCTTCCCCCACAGGCAGGTCTCCCCTGACCTCTAAGGGACCCCAGGAGGCTTGCAGCCAGGGGCAGCAGCAACTCATCCCAGGCTAACCCCCTGAACCTGTCTCCATGGCCCCCTGTTCTCTGACTTCCCGGGGAGCAAAGGCTGCCCAGCCTGGGCTCTCCTGTTGCTGTTTCTATGCCTTCCTTGTTTCACTCTCCTAAGTATGTTTTTGCTGCAGTCAATAAGTTCTTGCTCGCTTTTCTACACTGTGTCTCTTGATTGGAACCTTTCCCTCAAAAAGACAAGAACCAAGGTCTCATTGTCTCCCCGGTAACACTTTGACCACTGTGAAGGCCCAGGCATTCAGTTTGCCACTAGACCTGGGCTTGAATCTAACTATGTAGAGCTCAATATTGGCTATTTCATCTTGGGAAAATTAACCTTTCTTTTCCCTATTTAGCAGCCAAATTGGATCAAAATATTCACTATAGAGTTTATTTTCCAAGATTCAGTGAGACAACATGAAGAACCTAGCACAATGATTTCTATACATAATGGGCCAATGAAGGTTTGTTCTCTGTCCTGCCCTTTGACACTGCTTTAATCCACTTTCTGGCTCACTTGTGGGTCCTGGAGGGATGTGTCATTCAGGGATTAGCAAGTTGACTAAAAGAAGGCAAAGTAAAAAGAGGCCTAACTTGCCACCAGAACTAGTCGTCCCCAGCACCGGCTGCCCTCAGGAGGGAGAGAGCACTTCTGGCCACAGAGCGGTTGGGGCTGCAGACGCCTGAGCCCAGCGTGTCCTCTTTGGACGGCAGTTTTACACACTTCATTCTGCTCTGGGTGGTACAGACAGAGGGGAGTTGTATTTGTTAATGTGTGTAGAGCACAGCTTTTGACACAGGGTCTCTAATGTGTGTTGTTTGTTTTTTTGCTTTTAAAGCATATATCAAAATAGCTGAGAAAAACAAGCTCTGCAGCCCTGAGTCATTCACGTGATAAAATGCCACCACCAGCTGTGCTGACCAAATAGCCTTAGTGCACAAGCTGACACTGTGAAGCCAGGTAAACACAGCGGTGGGTGGGGAGTTGGGCTGCAGGCAAGAACTCTCAGTGATAACAGGGACACAGGGCCACTCAAGGGCGAAATGGGCCAGTTCCTGAGAATAATTGGTGGTTTCATGCAGCAAACACAAAACAAAACAAATAAGGATGACTGCTTGGAGCTTGTTCAAATCTCTGAGTAAAATCATATCTGAAAGAAAACACAGCTAGAAATAGTGGATGACAAGTCTTCTCTAGCGTAACAACTGGCTGACACTGATTTTGTGAACTAGTTTATTTTCCAGAAATGACGGCATTTATTTCCACAGTTAACTTGGTGCTATATCCATGGACAAGTGGGCAGCATGCCTCAGCCCACACACAAAACCTCCAAGTTATACCATTTGGTGGTGAACGACACAAATACAACAGATAATGATGTGCTTACTGCCGGTAACATTTCCACAGCAACTGGTGCACAGACAGTATTGTAATCAAAGGGGCACTGCGACAGCCAGAGGCCTGTGCACATGCTGGGAGCACCATCCACACTGCAAAACCGCATGCTGCCCCTGGAGTTCTGCCAGGCAGTGCCCCTGTCTGCCTAGTCACCGCTCTTCATTGGTTAACCACCATTTGCTTTGCTCTTTTGCAACCTTGACCTCTGATTTCACAATACAGTCTATGAACTTTTTGAAATGCAGAGCTTTATAGGAAAACAACTCTACATTGGGGAAAACAAGGCAAACAGTCTGCTATTCAGGAGTGGCCTTCTTTTTCTCGTTTCCACCCACAGGGTTAACAGCTGTGGGGCAGGATGTATCTGGATGGCAAATTCTCTCCCTCTCTCTCTCTCTCTCTCTCTCTCTCTCTCTCACCCCTCCTCTCCCTCTATGGTGGTAATAAGCTTCCATTTTATACTAAATATAAGGAGAGTGACCTTCTATGTTTGTCCATTGGGGAACTTGTGACAGTGAAATAAGCATAAATGAACCAATCAGGACAATAGGCATAAATCAAGACGCTTCTTGCAAAACTAGATGTATGCTCACCCTACAGAGATATGAGATCTACCAAAATATATGATAAAAGCTAAACACTCACTCATCTCTGATAGTGATTTCAGACTGGATTCTAAGGGGCAAATTGGACTATTTGACACATCATTCACACTTGATTCCCAGGAAGAAGTACCAGAGTGTCAATCAATCTTCCATGGGACAAGAGTGAAAAGACATTCCCTAAGCTGCTTTTACTCTGAGACTTAACTACACAATGGCCAGAGGGCACTGAGAGGCTTTAGAGCTGGACCAGCAGGAATCATGGGAGTGGCTCTGAGATATTACTGTTCAGGAAGGAACATCCAAATCAGAGCCCTCAAATACCCAGCCTGCCTTTCCTCCTGAACTGTTATTTAATTTTAGGGATTTATGAAAGTAGAGGGCTGGTCTAATCCCATCCAAGGACAAATGATCTCCAACAGAAAGACCCAGAGATAGGTCAGACTAGACTAGGCAAAGGCCTCCTAGGGAGACAGAGGCTCCAAGTTCTAACTACCCCTCGGATTTAGTGATGGTCCGCCGTTCCATGCACTCCAGGGACTGCTCCCCATGTGTAGGGAACTGGGATCTGCCATATATTTGTTTTTATTTTTACCTTTTTTAACTAATCCTCACCCAAGGGTGTTTTTTCTATTGATTTTTTAGGGAGAAGGAGGGAGGGACAGGAGTGGGGTAGAAACATCCATTGGTTGCCTCCTTCATGCACCCTGACCAGGGCCAGGAGATTCGAACCTGCAACCCAGCTACGTGTCCGTGACTAGGAATCGAACCTGTGATCCTTAGTGCACAAGCCGACACCCTAACCACAGAGCAAAACCAGCCTGGGTTATTTGTTTTAAACATTTGTCCCATTTCATTCTTAGGCAGTGACTAAGTCCATTACCTTAAAAATATAATTCATATCTTAATTCAAATATTAGCTTCCATTTGGCTTTATCAGAAACACCTAAATATTTTTCTGCCAGTAGTAACAGGTGTCTTATTCCCAGTGCTTTGATGTTAACATCAAAATTCCTTACAGTTTTTCTTAATTTTCTTCATGTGATGCTTGCTGAGCTCGGGCTCCTTCCTTCCCTCAATCCTGGCTGCACTTTCTCAGTCGGTACACTGGGCGTAGTTTGGTGGTGGGTGGAGTCCTGCCATGGATCTTTCATAACCACCTAAAACTGCAGAGGTAGACACCACTTGGAGATGCAGATGCAAGATTACAGTATCAGAGACAGGTTTTGAAGTTAAGAAAGCAGTGTCTACTAATCTTTTTTTCATTGTCTCCTAACTTGCACCCCAACTGCTCACTCATGTGTTAGTCCCTGACAGAGTGAACTCCAATGGTCAGAATACCCAAGCTTGTGTGACCCCAGGAGCCTTACCTACATGCCTTTTCTGCTTTAGCCTCACTCCGACCAAGATGTGAAGGGAATATGTTCAGTTGGGACTTAGAGCAAAACCAGGTGTACAGAGCAACGCCTCTCCAACTTCAGTGCACAGCAGAATCATGGGATTAAAAATGCAGGCGCCTACGCAGAGATTCTGAGTGGGTAAAATCTGGAACAAGGCTTAGGCATCTGCACATCCCCAATTCCACCCCCTATATTCTGATGTAGGCGGTCTTCCCCCTCCAGTTTAGAAAATCACATAAAACAGTGACAAAGCATTTACCACGCACACACCACCGTCGCGCCGCACTGCCCCACCTCCACGCGCACATTTGGATGGTAGCTCCTGGTCGGCAAACTTGTACACGTCTGACCACATGTGAACAAATACTGCCAACAGTCACCCACTCAGATGTTCTTCTCAGAGACTCCACCTGCCATCCATTGTAATGCATACTAAGCAAAGACAGCAGTTCTGAACTCACGGCGAGTTTAAGGTATACAATTACTTTATTTCCTTGGCCTGACAGCATAAACATTACACAAGAACCTGCAGCTGACAGAATCAACACCCAGATTCCCCCACACAGGAAGAACCCTTTTCGTGAGCAAGAGATGAGCTGAAATGTCATGTCTGAGTGCTCCCCACCCCCACCCAGAATAACCCCTAAAGTGAAAATAATCAGAATCAACAGAACCCCCACGAATTACTAAAAGTCATCCTCTCCAACTTTTCTAACTAGCAGCTGCAGTTAATGAAGACCCCAGGAGGGAAGCAGCTGGCCATCACTTAGCATTTCTGTGCCTGTGAGACAGAAGGGACAGCAGGGAGGGAGGACATCCGTTGAGTCAGTGATTGGAAATGGCTCAGGCTCATTAAAGTCCAAGGTAGGGGTGGGATTAAGGGTGCCAGAGAGCGAGCAGGTTAGGCAGAGATGTTCACTACTTCATCAGTTCCAGTTAATGCTATCAAAACTACCTTCATTGTCACGTCCTTCACGCCTGGCCCTTATTTTCCTAAAGTGAGCGCCATCTAAATTTCTGTCTGACATCTGTCCCCGTCACTGGGGTGGTGCTTGATGTCTGTGAGATTATGACTGGGAGGGGGGGAGACGTGGCGAGGAGGAGGAGGAGATGGAGGAGGAGGAGGTGTACAGATAGGAGAGATGGGGCACAATGTTTGAATTACAATGTGTCTCTTTTGGTCCCAGGAATGGTCCACTACCATAGTCCTAAAACATTCCCCTCCCCTCCCCCCAGCTAAATTGTGCAAATGTCAAAGAGAATCTCTGCCTGAAGAGAAGGGAGAGCCGAAAGTCGATGCTAGTCCACAATCATCTCTGGCCCCCACTTGCCCACCTCCTGTCTCTTCTAAAAAAACAAAACAAAACAAAACAAAAAAACACAAAAATTAATTCGCAGCAATGCTATGAAATTATATCCTCTCCATTCCTCGAGCAAAGCTAATCCAACGGCTCTGTCCTGACATGCTTTCTCCCTGGGCCGAGGAAGCAGCAAAAAATATCAGTTGAGCAGGTGAAAATATGATGACGGTGTGTACGGTGTAGTGTTTCCAGATGTCTTCACCTTCTGTCTCCTCCATGGTGGGAGCTAACGATCTCTTCCCCACATCCCACACATCTCCCTCCCCCTACCCCCGAGTCCAGGTGCTCCCATCTGCTGGGCTGCCACCACTCACTTCCCATACACACTCTCATCACTGTAGGCCACGTACAGAAAGTAGTCTTCCTCATGGTTGTCCTAGGGGAAGAGATGAGGACAAGTCAGAAAACATCATCCCATTCATTATCTCCACGACTAGAACATAATCCTTATCTTTACAAGCTCATTCTATCTAGCGAGGAAAACACAGATACAACAAAACATGCACATTGAGATATATACTGATAGGGAATATATGCCACGGGATGACAATTAGATTAGAATATTCGAAGTTTATTTAACTCACTAAGGGGGCACAGTAGGAGGCAACATCTTGCGTGAAATCCTTACAGGAATAAGTTACACTCTTAGGTGATATAGCAAGACAAAGTCCTACACTATAGTTTTCTCATATTGGATTCTGACAGTTTACCAAGGAAACCAAATAAAATCACAAACACTGGTCTGGCCAGCATGGCTCAGTGGTTGAGCATCAACCTATGAACCAGGAGGTTGTGGTTCGATTCCCGGTCGGGGTACATGCCCAGGTTGGGGGTTCAATCCCCACTGTGGGGTTTGCAGAAGGCAGCCGATCAATGATTCTCTCTTATCATTGATGTTTCTCTCTCTCTCTCCCCCTCTCCCTTCCTCTCTGAAATCAATAAAAATATGTATTTTTAAAAAATCACATACATTATTCTCTCCAGCTGAGTTTACCTGTTAAAAACAATTTAAAGATTTTGGTCTTAATTATAAATTTGTTTATTTGAAATTTTCACAATCAAAAGCCATTTCCTACTGTTTCAATAATGATAATCCCATGTTAAAATGCTCTAGGCAAGGCTGGCCAGCGTGGCTCTGTAGCTGGGTGGCAACCTATGAACCGGGAGGTCATAGTTCAATTCACGGTCAGGGCACACGCTCAATGATTCTCTCTCGTCATTGATGTTTCTGTCTGTCTCTCCCTCTCTGAAATCAATAAAAATATATTTTAAAAAAATAATACTCCAGGCAAGGCAAGACTAAAACAAGAATTAAAAGGGATTGCATAGTAGCTGCTCTATTCCTAAAAGACAGTGCTGTCTAATCTCACAGAGCCTCTCAGTGCCTGCCGTGCGTAAGAGGATCCTGATAGACAACACCTCCTGTTCCACTTCCCAGGTGTGTTATCAAAATGCACTAGAACAAAAGCCGGAGAACACCGGACCTGTCCGTATTGTTGTAACCAGGACCATTACCTCATACAGCTGGCCCATGGTAGCGCTAGTGGGAGGGATAGTGTTGTTGACAAAGAAGAATAAGGCGTCCTCAGGTCTCAGGTGGATCCTCTTCCGGATTAAGAAGTAGAACTGGCCAACTGGATGAAGGAAGGAGGTTTTATAAAAGAAAGGCAAGAGGAGAGAACACAAGGGACTAGGAGAATCCTGCTACACCTGCTCCCTTTAAAGTACCACCTTTACATCCCATCTGAACAGAGCCCATTACTGTCCCATAGCGATAGAAATAAAGTGAAACTCAGATTTGTACTCCGTTGTACTTGTAATAGGCCACTGAGCAGTTTATTCCTCAGAAAATAGGAGCTTACCTTCATTTACGCAAATTTAGACCCGATGCTAGTATATCCACGCTAAACCTAAGAACAGCTTTGAGGAAACACTATATATCCAGACTGCAACAGCCCCAGTATTGTCTAAGTCTGATGTGAAACACACTTCCTTCTTAACACAAACTAGTCATGGGAAGTGGTCTTCTCGACTCCAGTAACCTTAGCACCACCACTCATCCCAATGCTGGGACAATGGAGTTCAACGCTTTCCCTTTTACGGAGCACACTGAAGAAATTCTAGAAGGCTGATATTTAAATCTAAGACCTCTAGAGAAACATATCTAAAAATCTTTCCAGTGTCTCCTGGATGCAGTGATAATTCCACTAAGGATCAAGGTGAAGAATGAATATATCCTCCGCAATTCCAAGCGTTAACCAAAGTATCTGTAAAACGTTAACCGAAAAAATGTTGTTTGGGGAGACAAGGAAATCATTTGAGAACCTCTAAAATGTGATTCTCGCAAGAAACTAATCTGGTTTTCCTCTTGGAATAAAGTGACATCATAGTAACAAAGATGATGTTAAGTGCTTTAAATAATAGACATCTGATCTCTTTAAATAATAGACATCTGCTCTCTTTCAATGTTTTTTTTTATCTCTTTCAATGTTTTATACTTTGCTGTGCCTGCATCAAATGAGGCACTATGATGGGAAATGCTTAAGGGACTGGTGATGGGGAAGAATTATGCCACCATTTTTGAATAACCTAACTTTCTGAAGAACCCTACTTTCTTCAACCTACGTCCTCAGTCTCAATCTCATGCACGCAGGAAGGACTGGGAACGCTTTGCTATGGGGGGAAGGGTCAGAGAAGAAGAGCATTACCAGTGAGGTCAGAGGGCACCAGGTACTTCCTCTTGTCCAGATCAGGCACCCTGGCCTTAGGAGCCTTCTCCACGATCACCTGGCAGGAGAGTCAAAGAATGGAATGAAAACTACGGAAACCAACTTAGTATTTTTCCTTCCATGTCCTACAGTTTCCCCATTTGACGTGAGTTCGACTAGTCCCAATAACATTTTTCCATTTCTTATTCTCCCTTACAAATATATGGGGAAATGGGCTTTCTTAGAAAGGTTGTAGTTTTATTACTGCAATAACAAGAGGATGGACAGGGAATGTGATGAAAAGTAAAAAGAATCTTGATTTTAAGTAATTACAAGTTACCCATCAGGTATACTATAGGATAAATGCCTTCTGGTATTTAATTAGAGCATTAAGGTTGCCTAGGTCTTCTCAAATGGTCCAGAGTACCTGTTAGTTTTCTTTCTTATAAATGCCATTTATTAAAGCTATAGATGATGTGGTTTAAATTTTATACTTTGTCAAATTTTTTGAGAATGACCACAAAAAAAAGTTCAAGACACTAGTTTATTAAACAAAAGAGTAAGTAGTAAAATAGTTCTTACAGTGTGATATTCTGTGCTATCTCAGTACAATAACCCATTTATCAATATTATGTTAGAATTTCAAGGGATTTTTCAATGTTTATAAATATTTCTATAATATTTGAAAGTTTAGAAAAACCATAGATTTCTGTAATAGAAAGAAAAAAATTAAGCTATGTAAAAATTGAAGACTTGCCCTGGCCAGTGTGGCTCAGTTGGATGGGCATCATCCTGTGCACCAAAAGGTTGCTAGTTCCATTCCTGGTTAGAGCATATGCCCAGGTTGCGGGCTTGTGCAGAAGGCAGCCATTTGAATGATCGATGTTTCATTCACTCTGACATGATGTTTCTCTCTCCCTCCCTTCTCTCTCTAAAACAATCAATTAAAAAATATTTTAAAAAATTAAAGACTTTTTATTCATTTACATTTATAAAATAGACTTATAAATATTTAACATTTTAAATGTTTAAATATTTAAATTTAAATTACATACTACAAAAGTATATTTAGTATTTATAGATTTAGAATTCATGCATATTATATTATATATTTAAATTTTAAATATTTAAAATCTATTATAAAGCCATGAGATTTAGACTTTTAGTTTAGAAAATATCATTACCCTAGACAGAGGATTTGGAAAGTATAGGAAAATTACAGAAGCAAAAATAAACACTGGTCAAGTATCCCTAGTAGCTGTTTGATCTTCACCAGGTCACTTAACCTCCCTAAGCTTCAGCATTCCAATGAGTAAAGGGAAGATGGTAACGTTCCAACATCTCCTTTACAAAGTTATGGTACTGATACGGTGGACTTGAGTAACCAATAAATTTTATGTGAAAATGCTTTGTGAATTATACAGAAGTATCTAAACACAAGGACTGGCTTAGAGGAAAGTGTCTAAAGCTTTTAAATTTAAGGAGACGGATTAAAATAGTGAAAAACTGCCCTGGCCAGTGTGGCTCACTTGGTTGTGCATCAAAAGGTTGCCAGTTCAAGTCCCCCACATGCCCAGGTTGGGGGTCCCATCTCCAGAAGGGGGCCTGCAGGAGGCAGCTGATTGATGGTTCTCCCTAATGTTTCTCTTTCCCCCTTCCTCTCTCTATAAAATAAAAAAAAAAAAACAGTAGTGAAAAACTTATTTTATGTATACAGAGAAAAATAATCCTATACCATTAAGACCAAAGGAGCATGACACTTAAAAAGAAAATCTGTAGTAGCCCAGGCGATGTGGCTTGGTGGTTGAGTGTCAACCTATGAATCAGAAGGTCACAGGTTTTGGGCCCCCGATCCAAACAGTGGGGGGGGGTGGGGGGGGTGGTGCAGGAGGCAGCCAATCGATGATTCTCTCTCATCATTGATGTTTTTATCTCTTTCTTGCTCTCTGAAATCATTTTTTTTTTAAATATAAGAAGGAAACCACAACAAGGAAGCAGAAAAAAAAGCCAACTGCAAAGAAGACTTCCGCTAGGGGGGTTAGGTGGGAGGACTTTGAGAGGAAAAGGAAGGAGAGGAGCAAAGCACTGCTTTACCAGAAAATGTTTGTTTCCAAGAATCCCAACTCTGCTACTCTCTTACAGTGAGCTCTGGGCCAGAGGCTTTGCTCATGGTTTTCTCTTCTGTGAAATGGAATGTGGCTAATACTCCGTGGGGCTGTTCATTTAAAAAATAGACAGTGAAAAAAAAAATAGACAACCTGTGCCTAACAGTTTCCTGCAATGTCACAGGTTTTCAACACACTGTAGCTAGTAAGGTCATTTTAAGAACCATGAAACCCTTCTCTCTCAAGGCACAATCACTCCTATTCAGGTTTGGCAGCTCAAGACTCTGCTGGGGCTAAGCTTAAGTTATGTGAGCAGTCAGGGTACGTGGCTGCTTCACCACCACCCATCAACGGTGGAGCTGAAAGGGGGTTTGGAAATAATCTACTCTAACCCTCTATTCGGTAAGCAGAACACTTTAACAAGATTCAGGGTTCTACCCCAAACTGGAATCAAACCTCAGAACTCAGCAAAACTCTTCTTCCTGCGTCACAGCTAGAAAGAAGGTCACAGGCTGAGGACCTAAGGAGCAGCTGGGAGGCTTATTACTGGTTAAAACTTAACTGGAGGGACAATGAGGTCTGAGTGATGGTCCAAATAGTTTACAAATTATACCATTTTGTGAAAATTTAATACCAAACTCAGCAGGAAGGGAATAGGGAGAATTAGCTGAAACATTCCGGGTGAACGCATGGAAATGGAAATGGGATGGATCTCAATGTTAAGGAAACATAGGAAATTTAACTAGATTTAGGAACAGGTACATTTCAGAGTTGGTAACTTACACAGAGCTACTAAGAACAGAGCTTCATACTACCCTGGACTCTTGATGGAAGCAACAGTTTATTCTCTACATCCAATACCTAATAGTGTGCGGTACACAGTGCAGACACTTAATTCTGATAGAATTGTATGAGACACGGAGGAGCATTACAGCAGGAAGGACCCAAAGCAGGGCTGCAATCCAAGGTCTGCAACAGACCAGCTGTGTGAAGCCTTTAGGAAGTTACTTCATTTATTTGTGCGCTTCAGTCTTCCTCTATAGAATGGGGATTATAATGGTGGGCGGATGATTAAGACAGAGTGGATGACTACCGGCAGAAAATGCTCAGGTACACGGCCAACTATCAATACAGTTAACTGTCACTTCTAGATGTTATTATAGGAGAGTGGAGTATCACCCGATTTGGGAGAAACTTTTGAAGCAGTCACCCAAGAGCCAGAGACCAGCAAAGCAATAAGCGAAGGATCCTTTTTGGTGTGCAATTTCCAGAGAATGGTACAGCCCTCACGCCTCCTCTTTCTTATAGGAAAAGGACTGTCCTTAGAGGAAAAGGGCTGTTCCGCATTTCTACCAGATTGCCCTGGTGGCTGTGAGATCATGACATTTAGATAAGGATCCTCGAGGAGGCCTAAGCACACCTGCTGGGTCAAGAAAGCAACATCAGATTATCGGAATTCCTTTACCTGTAAATTATGTGCAACATGGATCTTAATGTCCCTGCCTGAAGATAGAGATTACAATCTAAAGTTTCTGCTCCTTCATCCCCAAAATATAAAGGTTGCTGCTCCCTCTAACACCCTTAAAAGTCTTCTGCTTTCCAATCGGGCTGTGTAGCCCACAGGAGAGAAAAACCGGGCAAGTGAAGGCGGCGGGGGAGGAGGGGGGGGGG
>NW_005874554.1:0-5817 GCF_000147115.1 Myotis lucifugus
AAAGAAATTCTAGAGAGGCCATTGTTGGAGTACTTTTTCAGTCTAGCTTTGGGCTGAGAGGTCTTTGCTTGACATATTTATCTGGAAAGTCCATGTGTTGTTTTTCCTCGGCTGTTTTGACTTTCTTAGGCTGGGGTGGAAATTCAGACATACTTTTGACATTTGAATCTCTGTGGTAACTAGTGGTCCTGCTTGACTCTATCCAGTTCTCTCATTCCGGGCACACAAAAGATCTAATTTCCTGACATCCTGGTGGGGTGCGGAGGAAGTGGGCATATGACCGTTCAGTCCACGGTGTTGTCACCTCCATGCTGGAGCATTTCGTTGTCCATAGTAGGCACGCTCAGCATTCCCTTTGTCAAATGATGTCCTATTCCCTTCGGTGACTGATCTTTCGGCCTGGGCCTTGGGAGAGAAGAGCACAGAGCAGAGCTCTCACCGACCTTGAGCTCCCACCGACTGAGATTCTGGAATCCTTTGTTATTGCAGCATAACTAAGCCTATTCTGATCTACACCTTCTTTTATCTTCACCCTTGAAATGCTCTCAAGGTTTTCTGTCTAAAGGGAACTGAGAAGAAGAAATTAAAAGCCTTTGGGGGCCTTTGCACACACGAGCATTTTTGCTTCACAAGAAAAGAAATGACTTCTCAGATCCAGAGCAATTGGATAGGCTGATTACCCTTCAAGGCAAAGGACAATTTTTTTTCTCTTTCTTGAGCGGTTAATTCTCTCCAGCTACTTACAGTGCTCCTAGCAGATGCCTCAGATAGAGAAGGTTGGATCGAGAGATAAGGCTGGAAAGAGGGCTACAAAGAGAGACACTTTGTGGGATCTGAGAAGCCAACAGCATGTGTGAAGGGTCAGCTCACACAGCTCTCTCCCATTTACCTTTTAGGCTGACTTCCCTAACATTTGGGGGTGACATGCAGTGCTGGACACTGGACCCGCTCTCTGCTATGAAATTCTCCAATTTCCCTCCATCTTCTGTCTTCTGACTCAGGCTCTTCCTCAGGTACACCTGTTCTTCCAGCCTCTGAATGCCCTCAGCCATCTGTGCTGGGCGTGGCTTTCTCAACACACTGATGGGAGAAGGTTCGGCTTCAGCACAGCCAGGCGCTGCCCTCCGTGTGCACTTCCAATAAATCTCACTCATGACACCCCTGTGCAGGCAGGGTTGAAACACTGTTGTATAAATCCCTTTCCTCTTAGGTCACAGGGTAAATAAACAACTAATCGTAATTATAATTACATCCATTGTCTATAATAACAATGATAACAACTTTTTATTATCATTATTATTCTTGAGCACATACAAGCAATTTCTGAGCATTAGCTCATTTACTAGTAACTCTCATACCAATCCTATGAACTAAATACTGATATTTTTCATTGTTAATAAACTTATCCCAAATCACATAGGAGAAAGTGGCAAAACAAGAACCTAAATCCACCAAACTCTAAAGGCCTTCTTTCCCCAAACAGAACCCAAACTCCTCCCTCTAAGCTAAATGTCCCTGTTTTCTGTCAAAACACAGCCAAAGCAGGAGAGGAATTACACTATAAAAATTGGCCTCTCTCCGAGGAGACTGGCCTGATGCTAGCCAGTCTTACCCCTGAGGAGCGCACAGGAAGACCGTGTCGCCCGGTCTCCCTTCAACACAGAGAGACAGGGTTCTGGCCAGTGGAACATGAGGTCCTCCCAGGCCTGGCCAGAAAACATCGTGCAGACCGTCCACACTACATCTGCTTCTTCTGCAGCCGTGGAGGTCACGTTTAAGATGGCAGCATCACAGGCGAGAAGGGGCCGACTTCCCAGCCATCTCTTAGAGAAGAGCTTCTCAGGACAGCACCCAACATGCAGCAAACAGCTGCAGGAGCAAGAACTATCCGTGGACTTTGTCAAGCCACTGAGATGTGGAGGCTACTCTCTGGGCAACTAGTGTTCGTATCCTGGTGGACACGCTCTCTTGTGGTAATAACATGGAAATACTCATGAGTGACTTTCAGTCCAAGTTCTCAGATTCAACACAATATTCCAAATCTCACCCCCACCAAGTACAAGTTTAGCCACCACTGAGCCAAGACCAGGTTAACTAACCAAAACCAACCACAGTCCAACAAAAACTCTCCTGCAGTCCATCCAATGACATTCATCCCTGATGCACTGTTTCTTCTGGAATGTTTCTAAGGGAATGAGCTTATTCATGTCATCCCATCCCAACTATTTGGAGCTCTTTTCTTAGAAAATCACTTCAGAAAGCCCCCTGCTTTGAAAGTTGTCTAAAACCACCACACGTGTGAGTGAGTGAGGCATGATACAGAGTTGAAGATGTCATTCTGGTTATCAATTACAACCCATATGGTTCTGTTTTAATCAGCACTTCAAGATGCACCTGGAAATAATTAAATATCTTAGGTAACAATAGCAAGAATATAGAAAGTGCTCCTGAATTGTTGCAAATGGTGGGTTCATGTCATGTCATCAGAGGTTGTCGGGCATCCCACAAGAACAAGGCCCAGTTGCACATTCCCAAAGCAAATGAAATATATATGTTGATTTCAGAGAGGAAGGGAGAGGGAGAGAGAGATAGAAACATTAATGATCATTAATGTTTGAGAGAATCATTGATTGGCTGCCTCTTGCACGCCCCCTACTGGGGATCGAGCCTGCAACCAAGGCATGTGCCCTTGACCGGAATCAAACCCAGGACCCTTCAGTCCCAGTCTGACGCTCTATCCACTGAGCAAAACCGGCCAGGGCTTTATATGTATATATATATATATATATTTTTTTTATTCTAGTGATCACTGTGCAAAACTCTGATCACCACAGTGGGGGTCATTGGGACTTAAACTCATACTGGACAATGGTTAAGCTATTACATCACACGAGCTAAATTTTTCAGACAGAGGTTCATCCACTCAAAATATTTTTAAAGAAAGTTTGGCAAAATGCAAGTTTGGGATGTAACAGCTGTATGACAGATCTATAAAGTAGAAAAGAAAACAATGGAAATTCTCCATCAACGTGTAGCACAAAAAATAGCAATGGGCTAAGTTCAGGGTTTAACATTCTCATATTTTTTAAGTTATTAAGCGAATATTTAGATTTACTTTTTTGTCTTATAATAGGCTACCCAAAGGGGGGGATACTTTCCAATAAGAGTATTTAAAATAAAATAAAGTGACATTTTTAACCTGGATTTATGTATATCAATAGCATGCCAAAAACTAGGAGGACAAAAATGCGTATTCAACTGGCCTGGGTCCATGGCGCTTTAGGTCAGGAACTTTTTTAAACAGGAAACAAGTTTGCTATATTTACAGGCTTTCTTTATTTAAAAGATGCTCCTTGGCTTAAAAGTATTGTTTCTCAAAGAGTGGTCCAGGGTGCTATAAATGAGAGTTAATTGGGATGTTACATAAAAATCAGATTCCTCGGCCTCACTCCAGATCTCATAAGTCTGGATGTCTGAGGCCTTCGCATATAGGATTTTAACAATCACTGTGCCATTCTGAGAAGCCCTAGTAGAGACAGATCATTTGCCAAAGATCAAGCGCGAGAAGTATATTGCATCCCAGACAGAATGTATTTTCCTGCAAAAGAACCCAGAGAAATTACACTCCAACAGATGTGATTTTTAATTGAGATATTAAAGATCAGAATAAGTAAGAAGTTGTTAAATGTGTCTATCTAATAAAACAGAGATAGCTAAAAGGGCATTAGAGAAAATCATTCTGTTTCCAATAGGGATACATTTAATGTTTAACCTTTTCATTCTACTAAGTAGAAATAAAGATCTTAAAATTTATATAGATAAGAACTAGACAGACAGATAGATATTACAGATTACATCCCTCACTGTGATTAGCAAACAGCTGAAGAAAATACTCTTTATTCTTTATTTTATATTCTTCCCACTGCTAGCTTCCTTCTGTCTTTAACAAAGACTCCATACCAGTCAAAGGGGAGAGGTTTTGAAGTAGCTATTAGAGAGATAGTTTTTTCCCCCCCAAACACAGTGAGCACAATTCATCCTTCACGTATCAGAACCACTCAGTGGGAAGTTAAATTTGGTCAGGATTCAATATTACACCTTTCCATTTATAGCTCGGTGTCCCAATCTACTGCATCCAAGGTACTGGTACCCAGTCCCTCCATCATTGTTCAGAGCCTGGTGCCCAGTGCTGTTGGAAATAGATGTCATTTGAATGATGAAAACCATATTTTCTTTTTTTTTTCTGGAGTATACTAAATCATTTATTTTTACCACAAGTAATTTTTTTTTCAGCAAATAGTTTTCCTGAACTATCCTAAGGCCTCTTCCAATCTTAATATCCTGTGAGCCTGGAGCCAAGATTTTGGGGGGAGATTTATTTTTGCCTAAAGAAAAAACTTATTCTATCTTCACTCTAAAATTGATCATTCACCAACTTCAATACATCTGTTTTTGTATAAAACTGTGTTTGGCTTAGAACAAAGCTAACCATATTTTTCAAAGGAAAAAGATGAGATAGACCACACTTTCTAGATCACAGGGAAGTTTTAGTAATCTGAACAAGAATGTAGGTATAAGAGCAAGACAGAAACCCACACATGAAAAAACTGTAAGAAACACGGTTATCTATACATGAACAGATCTCAGCTGTCCAGCACAGGTCATGATGACAAGCGTTGCAATGCCGATCGAGCTGGCCCTATGACAGCTGAGAGAAACACATAAGAAATATGAGTATAGGAACGAGCAGACAGTACCCCTGGGAAGGATGTGCCCACATCACCCAGCTGTAAGCACACGAGGGCAGGCACACCTTATTTGGCTCTGCATGTAATCCCCAGTGCCTTGTACACTCCTTGACTCCTGCAAGTATGCATAAATACGTAAACAAATACATTAATTTTGAAAGAACAGCAAATGAAAAAAATCAGTAAAAATAAAATGGGCTCTTCAAAACTATCAGAAGAAATCCCAAGGTATAGCCTTTCTTCACACCGTCTGACCAAATTACTTCCTAAGTATCTTTCAAAACCTTCCACGTTTCCTCACCCCTGCCCTGCTCATCTTAAGCTCAACCATCATCAGCTCTTTCCTAGACTAATTCAAGAGCCTTTGAGAGGATCTGCCTGCATTGACTCCAGCCCATTTTCAATCTTTTGTTCATGTTTCAACCACAGTCATCTTTTTAAAATACAAATCTGATCTTCTCACATAAACACACACACACACACACACACACACACACACACACCATAAATCAGATTAAACCATTTCAGTGATTCTCATAGGTCTTAGAATCAAGACCACAATTCTTGGCATGGCCACCAAGACCTTCATAGCGTGGCTCCTCTCCACCTCCACATGGTCATTGTGTAGCACGCTTCAGCCACTTGGACTGCTCACAGTTCCTTCACTATGCCATGGTCCTTCTGCCACAGGGCTTGGATTTGCTGTGCCGTCTACGTGGAATGTCTCTCTGCCACCCCCTCCCTTCACCTTCCCCTTTTGTCATCACAAATCTTTCAGATCTCAGCTCAGGCATATCTCCCTCAAGGAAGCCGTTGTCAGTCCATGTCTAGACCACATCCTCTTAAGTCACTGTGGACCACGTCCGTGGAGCACGTAGGATAGTCATTATCTTATGTTCACTTGTGTGGTTCTTGGATTGAAACCTGCCTTCCTTTATCTTGAATGCTCTGTGAAGGCCAGGGTCATGCCTTGCGTTTGACTCACCAACGTTTCCCCATCATCGAGCAGAGTGTTCGCTATTACAGTCGGTTCTCAAGATTTGTTAAGTCCACAAATCAACAAGGGGAC
>NW_005874554.1:5917-15342 GCF_000147115.1 Myotis lucifugus
TATCCCTTGCTCCCAGTTTGTTGTGGTTGTTGTTTTTAAAACATGGAAGGTTCCCTCTGACTTGTCAAGCTGACACACATTTAAATGATTTCGCCAAGTTAGCATGATCTTTCCAAAAAATCAGATCCAGACATTTGTTGGAAACAGAAGTCCAAAGCATTCCCTAGAAAATTGGGTCCGGTTTGAAAATTCCCAATAACCACATCCATAGCCTTTTCAGGTCCTTGGGAAGCCGCTTGGGTATTTAGACTAAAGCATTGGTTCCAGAAGAGCCACCGTGGAATCTGGTTCCATAAAGTTCAGAAAACAAAGTGTGGAATTACAAGACGTATTATTTTAATAAAATGCTCTTTCTAAGTCTCAGGAACCCAACCACATAATATCCACCAGAACATTTGGGCTCTTTAGTAAGCAGCTCTGCAGATTTTTTAACTTCTAAAATTATACAAAATATTTAATATTTAATATGTAAT
Organism: Myotis lucifugus; assembly: GCF_000147115.1. Classification (NCBI taxonomy): domain Eukaryota; kingdom Metazoa; phylum Chordata; class Mammalia; order Chiroptera; family Vespertilionidae; genus Myotis; species Myotis lucifugus. The sequence continues at coordinate 6,391 of NW_005874554.1, forward strand.
AAAAATTAACATGTATATAAAGAGAAACTTTGGGGATTTACTCTATACAACTTTGTAAGGTAGATAAGTTGATGTTACCATTATGTAATTGAATGCATGGAAGTAGGGGGTGGGGAGTGGACAAAATGGGTACAAACTTCCAAGTATAAAATAAATATTCCCGGGGATGTAATGGACAAGATGGTGACTATAGTTAACAATACTGCATTGCTTATTTGAAAGTTGCTAAGAAAAGAGATTGTAACGATATATGATGGATGTTACCTAGATGTATTTTGGTGATCATTTCACAATACATACAAAGATCAAATCATTTCATTGTATACCCAAAACTAATGTTATATATCCATTATACCTCAATTTTAAAAAAAAGAAAGAAACATCTACAGCTCAGTCATCTAGTTACTAAGTGCCCCAACTGAGATTCAAACCTACCTCAATGGCCCATAACCACCTCCTCCTCCCCTTAAAAAAGAAAACAGTAATAATGTGCGGACTGGCTTGTACAATACGGTGCATTACATATTTTAGGTCTGGTCTAAATCTATAACGTGGTCAATTGCACACTACCCAGGTTTTTCCATTTATAAATTTCAAATTGTTTTCCTAAAACCAAGTCCTGAAACAGAGTTTAGAGTTTCATTCCACACGAGACAGAGGAGGAGACGTCCGCCGAGCTCCGAGCACATTCCTGCTCCTTCCCTCACACGGAGTTCCGCTCTGAAATTTCTTTTCTGTTTCGTTCAAAAAGCAATTCCACCGCCAACCTGAGGTTAGCTACATTAATCTAATGTCAACTCCATTCTAGTTAATTATTTTATGGTGGCTGTATTTTAACAGAAGGGGGACAAAGATCCCTCGTGTCATTTGATAGCCCACTAAGAATTATATTGAAATAGCTACATTGATTTCCAGATCTCAGCAAGCAACTAGGACATAATTAAACTTTTATCTCTGCAAATTTTGCTGTCTTTTTTTTTTTTAAACCGGGTTACCTATTGTTCAGGAGACTAATCTTATTTTGCTTCTCAGGTGGGCCTAAAATTTCATTCAATGCTTAAGAAATAAATTAAGATGAAAGGCATGTAATATCTGAACATTTCTCAAATAAGCATTTCCATGGGCATATTTTCCCTGGGCTCATTTTTTTTTCCTGTTTCTTATTTGACTTTAATAAAGCTATACTCTATTGAAGTTAAATAAAAGCATTCCTCCGAGCACTTGGTGTTAAATTAAAATAGCTATAAATCTGAAGCAGCAGCCATTTAAAGATTCTACTTGACCTACCTTCGCAGAAATAACCTGTAGCTATAGCAGACGTAGGCTCACTGGGACCCGCACTGCAAAACCGCCTCCGAGGTCCCACGCTGGCCCCTCCCACAGCGCACCTGCCAGCTCCCCCTGCCCGCTCCTCACCCCAGACAACTGGCCTTAAACTGGATCAGAAGGAAACTTTCTCCAGATTTCTGAAAAAATGTCTCTTCCATTAAAAAGAAAATTAGCAAGTGAAGGAGCAGTATGGTGGACTAGGAAGAAAAAAAACCCACCGGCTGAAAATAAACTGGCACGCATGTTCCTCTTAACTGCCTGTGTCACACAGGCAGGCCGCTCTGTGCTCTGTGCCTCAGTTTCTCGCCTGAACATCTGAAGAACTGATGAAATTTCAGAGCCAGGACTAGGGTGACAAAGGTGAGGCACTCAACCGCCCATACAAAATGTATAGCGGCTCCAAAAATTTAATCTTATGCGAAAACACCAGGATGGACAAAATATCAATTGTTTAAATAAAGACAGGCTGAGAGTTCCTGACTGTCCTGGGCACTGATCCTGCGGTAGGTCATCTTTACAGCCTGACTCCCTCTAATGTTCCCTGGAGGGTTCGAGTCTCTGCTGGCAGCCCCCCTACACCTGGACAGGGGGCTCAGCCCAGCACAGCCCACGGGAGCATGTTCAGGGCGGCTGTACCCTGGCTGGTTGGTGCCTTGCTGGTCCTCCTCCTCCCCTGGTCTCAGGGACACAGTGACTTCACGAGGCTCACAGTGTGAGATGGAGATTGAATTGCGATCTCATTTCCCTAAGAGCCTCGGGAGGACACGGATCTCCAGCCAGCCGCCCTGGGCACCGCGCTGGCTTGATTAGGCTGCGTGTCAGACTGATGACCGCGTGGGGGACACATTCAGAAATTCTGGAAGGCTGTCCCTCCCTTCACCGAGCTTCCCTGCCCTTGCTCACAGCCTGGGCTCCCTGCGTCCTGCCTCGGGGACAGGTGACATGGCCTGGCGAGAGGGTGAAGCAAAGGCAAGCCTTGACTTCTGAGGGCAAAGCTCCCAGTCCCCCGGGGAATGAGGTGTAAAGTGCCAGGGCAGGGAGCACTGGGACACTAAGCGACTTCATAGAGACCCCGAAACCCCAGGGGTAAGAGGAAGTGGGGAGAGGTCCTAGGGGCCCGTAAGGCTGGCGAGGGAGCAGGGAAATGATGCCAGGGCTCCTGTAGGGACAACAGGGCCTCACAAAAGGAAGCGCTGAGTTCTCTGCAAAGTTAAGCAAGCTGCGTCCCCTTCCTACGGGGGCCAGTGGCCCCCACTCCCTGCTTTCCCCCAATTCTGTCCCCACAAACTCTGTCCCCACAAACCCTGTCCCCACGGCACAAGAGGCCGTGATGACCAAGTGATGTGCGGAGGGGAGTCCCGATGGGGAGGAATTCAAAGGTCCCGTCGGGGATGCTGTGGTCCGAGGGGCCTCCTCCCACGCGGGCCACATTCATAAATCTGATGGCGCCGCCTCTTTCTGAACCGATGGTTACTTCGGTAATTCCAACTGCTTCCTCGGTGGCTCCGTAGTGCTCAGTGCCTTGTGATTTATACGGGCTTCCATATTCTTCTTTCATATTTAAAACCCCTTATGCAAATTCTGCCCGCAGCCCAGCAAACTAAAGTTCTTGCATTAATGCTCCGTATTATTCACATACCAAAATTCCATTTAAATCTCATTAAGCTTGTGACATAAATCCAAACAAACTGGAAAAGGCCCCGTTAAGGTGGGAAAGTGACATATGTCTTCCAGTCTCCCTCCCGCAGGACTAGGCAGAGGAAACAAATGGTAGCGGTGCCCCCATTTGGGACAATGTACCCACGGACACATATGTTACTTTTGCGCCTTTAACTGTGCGCGGCCTCCCTGCTTTTATCTCCACAGCATTTAAATGAAGTATTTGTCAGCAACTATTTGTGGTAATGTGACGTCTGTGATTCAGTGAGGCTGTGAGCCGAGTTTCTGGAAACCTAGCAGCACCCTGGGAAAATCAGAAAAGGTCTGTCTGCTAATGGCATTTTCTGATTTCCCTCGAGGCATTTCTTGGGGTTCGCGATATAATTTATCTGTCATGTAGCATTAACAATATACCTTTCAGGGGCTTCAAGATTAGTGGGGCCCCTGAGCTGCTGTGTGAACTTGCCAAACACTGAGCGTCCTTCATGTCATCGTGTCTCATCTCTAATCCAGTTTTTCCTATGAAACAATCACAATCGCATCTGCGGGTGCCAGCGGCCTTGCAGCAGGCCCTGCGCCGCTCAGGAGCGTTGCTGAGGGCCAATGATTCGACTGTTCACTTCTGTCACGTGTTCAGTGGAGGGATTTGGGGAGTTGGGGGCGGATCAGCTTTGGCTTTTTGCAATTGCAAATCTGAGTGTATCTTCCCCTTTGATGGGAAGAAGCACACGTTGAGACTAGTACTTTGAATGACACTATTACACTATCACAGTCATTTACATATTTTCCTCAAACAATTGGTTTGGGCATGGCTGCCAGCAGCTGCAGGGCTCTCTCAGAAGGCTTCAGACGAGGACCTGCAAAGATATGAAAGCCCCTGGATGTTGGACGCAACGTGAAGCCTGTAGCCAATGTTCCCAGCGCTCGGACTGCTCTTGTCAAGCCTGCAGAGATGTCACCAGAAAAGAAGAGGTGTCTGCTCCCAGGCCCCCGGGACCTCGTTCTGTTCTCTGTGTTGTCAAGAACAATAGGCAAATATGGTTCCCTATCCCTGTCCATTTTACAGAGAGAGAAAGAGAATGAGAGAGACACCTGTGAGTAAATATGGACAAAACAGAACAAGCTTAACAGGCCTGCTGCCTGGAGTGTCTTTCCCTCTTTCCCCTACAGAGCTCCTTCCTCCTCACCCTTCACTTCTCCACTTCTCTGGGGGTTGGGGGGGGAGGGGGTTGGCTTTCCCCACTCCTCCCTCCCCTCACTAGGTGGCGTTCTCTGGTGCCATGTCATCACAGTATCGTGTACCCGTCACACAGTGCCTCTCAGTGTGCCACTGTGAAGGCAGAACAGTGAGGTGGGTAGGCTCGGGACCTCTGCAGCCACACGGCCTGGGCTGGCATCAGCTCTACCACTTACTGAGTGACCTTGGGCAGAGTGCTCGTCTCTGCCTCGGTTTCCTCATCAATAAAACAATGAGTTATCCGTGTGAGATACGTTTAAAAAATGCCTGGCAAACAGAAAAGGCTCAGTAAGTATTACATATTGTTATCTTATAGACACAATTGTCTCTCTCCCCCATTAGACTGAAAGCCAGTGAAGTGAGGGACGCTGGGGTGCTTACCTAGAGCATAACTGTACCTCAGTGTGTGGCTGGCTGATAGATGTTGATGGGTGAATAGATACCAGTGATCCAAAAGCATTCCTGGAATTGTCAGAATGTGTAATTTCAGATGTATCTCTACGATGCTTTCTTATTTTAAATTTAAAATGCCGTTGAGGTCTGACAAATAAAAACTCCATCTATTTAAAGTCTACAATTCGACAATCTTTGACATATGTCACTATCCACGAAACCACCACCAACCAGACCAAGATGGTGAACCGTTGGGTCCCTCCCTCAAGTGCCTCCTCCCCTACCCCTGGCAACCACTGGTTTGCTCTGTCACTACTAATTAGGTTGTGTTGTCTAGCGTTTATAGAACTGGACTCATATATTGTGTACCCGTTTTTGTCTGTTTCTTTCACACAGCATACTTCGTTTGAGATTCATATTATTATGTATGTCAACATTTTTTTTTCTGTTTTTATGGCTGAGTTATATCATATTGTATAGACACACTATGGTTTGTTTATCCATTTATCTGCTGACAGCCATTTGGGTTGTTTCTAGAATTTGGCTATTACAAAAATGCTGCTCAGAACTTTGGACATATACTTTCTTTTCTCTTGGGTGAATACCTATTAATGGAATGGCTGACCACATAAAGAGATGTAAGTTCAACTTTTTAACAAGCTACCAGACTGCTTTCCAAAGTGGTTGGAATATTTTACATTCCCACCAGCAGTGCATAAACATTCCAGCTCCGCCACATCCTTGTTAATGCTTGGCAAGGGCCGTCTATTTAATTTTTCACTCTAATAGGTATGAAGTGGTAACTCACTGGCTGTTTTTTACATCTCCCTACTGACAAATGTTGAGCATCTTTTCGTGGCCTTATTTGCCATCCACGCATCTTCTTCGCTAAATTGTCCATTCAAATCTTTGGGCAATTTTTTGTATTGAGTTGTTTTCTTACTGCTGGGTTTTGAGAGTTACTTACATTGCTAAAACAGCAACTGAGGCATATTAAAATTTTTAAGAATTTATGTTAGCAAAATCGATTCTGATCGAGCAGTGCCAAAGGGAACGTGGTTCAGAGCACTCTACCGAAAGGAAGGACTTTTCTAGAGGAGACCCTGAAGCAAAGCAGGGAAATCATCAGACTTGTTTGCCTTATTTGGAAAAGCCTATCTGGTTGACTGTCCTTAAGTTTTGCTTTCTTAACCCTGAGGCATTTTCAAGCTTAGGTTTGGGTTTGCTTATGTAGACTGCTAAGGTATTAGAACCGCCTCAGGCTAGCGGCCTCTTTGTTTAATTAACAATTCCACTTTCTTGGCCATCCTCTCATACTTGAGAAATTGACCAAAAATTGGTATTAGTGTCATTCTCAGTCACCATCGGAGTTACGCTGTTCTTGTCTCATCCAGAAACTTGTAGCTTATGATGTGGAAGAATTGTTTTTGTGGCTCATTTTGTTGTTCAGCTTGTTTCTGTTTTCCCCAGTTCCAGTGAGTCCATCTGGTGTTCTGCTGATGGCTGCTAAGACGCATTTAAGACCCTTGAGAGAACACAGCACCCCCGGGAGACCACAGTGAGGGCTCCCAGGAGGATAACACCAAGACACAGAATTATGCTCCTTCGCCAGCTCTCCTATGAGCCAAACCAGTTGGTTCTCAAATGAGTCCAAGGATGTACCTGAAGGGGCATCAATCTAATTTAGCCAAGTGGTGTGTTTGTTAATCTCTTGTATTTGCTACAAAATCAGAGGGGTTGATCCAGGTACAGCAGGAAGTATTTGCCATGACACAGACTTCTCCTGGTTTGTCCAATAAGGAAATTGACCCCAGATCCAGTCCGGAAAAAGACATGCTCGTAGAAAGACTGAGGGTTCATAAGCTGTAGAGCGTGGCTATCCGACAGGGACTTACCCAGGATCTCCAGAGGCGGTGAGAAAACAGCTTGAGTGATGAGCTCAGCCAGTATCTTACACCTGCTCATTGCTTGCTGCTCTTGGAGGCCACCAGGGGTCTCTACTTCTGACACCAGAACTGTTAGAAGGTAAACAGAAGCATCTTAAAAATGGTATGAGTTTATTTGAGCAAATAATCTGCTGTCATTGGGCAACGCCAAACCAGAAGTGGTTAGGAATGCACCACGGATAGGAGCTAGGGGGGGAACTTTCCCAGAGAAAGGGCAGAAGCAAAGTAAGAAAATGTTTGATTAGCCAGAACCGGTTTGGCTCAGTGGATAGAGCATCGGCCTGCGGACTGAAAGGTCCCAGGTTCGATTCCGGTCAAGGGCATGTACCTGGGTTGCGGACAGCTGATCGATGTTTCTAACTCTCTATCTCTCTCCCTTCCTCTCTGTAAAAAGTCAATAAAATATATTTTTTTTAAAAAAAGAAAATATTTGATTGGCTGTAGCTGAAGTGTTTGTCATATTTAGAAAAAGCTAGTTGGCTGTTTGTCATTCATTATCCTTAGGTTTTGATTTCTTAACCTTAAGGCATATACAGACTTAGGTTTGCTTTGCTTATGTAGACTGTTAAGCTATTACATCCACTTTAATGCCTCCTTTTTTATTAATTTAACAATTAATTCTGCTTATAAGTTCTTCATCAGATACGTGTTTCGTGACTATTTTCTTCCAGTCTGTGGCTTGTCTTTTTATATTTTTATGAAAGAGTTAAAGTTTTTATTTTGGTAAAATTCAGTTCAAGATCTCAGAGATTTTCTCCTATGTTTTCTTATAGAAGTTTTCTAGATTTAGGTTTTACATTTAGGTCTTAATTTTAAAGAGTTTCTATTAATATGCCTTCAAGTTCACTAATCTTGGTTTCTCATTGTCTCTGCCCTGTCAGGACATAATTGTATAATCTGAGGGTAAAATAACAATTATTTTAGGAATCCAAGGAATCAAAACTTTTGCTTCCCACATATCTGTGTTTAAGACACTATCATAGGACATGGAATCTTGAAAAAGGGAGCAAAGACAGAGAAAAAGTAACAGAAAGTCCTAGCATTAAGCCTTCTTCAAATGACCTCACCCGCCGATATAGCAGAGCAAGAGGAAAGAGAGAGAAGGGAGGTTTCTGAGAGAAGTGGGGGTGCAGGGGAGATGGAGTGCTATAGGTAATAGGATGTGCCTGATTGCTTAAAAAATATATGGTTATTCATTCCACAAGTTTTTTATCCCAAAGGGGGGAAAAAGGTTTTGGAAGAACATAAAAATAAGCAAATTTAAAAACTGTGCAATAATTGACTCCTGGGAAAACTTAAAGTTGTACAAGAAAGTTTTATATTATGCTATGCATTTTGACAATGAAAATTATTTACTTACTCATAATAATATAAAAACAGATAATATTGAACTCAATTGGGAGAAGGGAGGAGTTGGGAGAGGAGTTGTAGGCACGCCCATCCTCAAATGCCACCAGACGACACTGATTCACTGTCTACAATGAAAGAATCAGCAATATGAACACATTTCCTAGAAACGTGGAGGTAAATCCCTGAAGGCAACAGCTGGAGAATCTGAAGCGATTGCTTCCTTGGTGCGGGGGTGCAGGGAGGGGTGTCCAGTGGGAGATTAAGCCAAGGAACCCTCCCAGGGAGTGGAGGGGGGGGGGAAAGAAATGGCAAGTGTTTTATTTTTTAAATGATGTGCATATATTATGTTGTTTTCAAAAATGGATTTTTAAAGAAAATGGTTGCTTCAAATGTTTGCTTTTTGGTTTCTTGTCAATGTCTCCTGCATTGAGCCTTGGGCTGAAGAAAATCCGCAGGGTGACAAGGGCGCCCAGGGGGGAGGCGCTGGGTGCTCTGCCCTGTGCTGCGTCTCTGGGAACCTCTCTCACACCCCAGTTCCTCGCTCAACCTTGACTTCTATTTCCATCTCCGCAATCTTCCCCACCCTGAAAGGGTTCCTGAAAGGTCACTGCTCTAAAATTAGAAGACATCGCTGCTTTCAAAGGGAAGGCCCGCCTCTGACAGGCCGCCACGCACAGGTGGAGCGAGTGGACGCTGTGGATTACAAGCAGAAGGCAGCCGCCGTGCATTCCAAGGGGTGTCACCCAGCAATAGGCAGTTGTGCTCAGGCAGATGCGTTCTCTGGGGCCGCTGGGTGACGGTGACGTCGCTGTGGGCTCCGGCTACTCTGTCCGGGGGAGGGGTGTTGTTGGGAAAAACAGCCCGCCTCAGACAATGCAGCAGCTGCCTGACTAAGAATAGAATCCTGTGTTTGATTTGAATTAGCCATTTGAAACAAGAGCAAAACAGCTCTGAAAGTAGGACCATCTGTTTTCCTTTAAGGCTGGGTCATAAATAACACGCTGAAAATCTATTTCCTGTGCTGGACGTGTGACCTGA
>NW_005874555.1:0-15240 GCF_000147115.1 Myotis lucifugus
TGGTTTGAAACATGTAAGAAACACTTGAAATGCTGGTCTTTAGAGCCGGTCTATCTTTATGGCCTAGTTCAATCACCGAGATTAGAAGTAGAAAACTCTCAAATGAGGAGAGTAATGACAAGGTTTACAGTTCCGGCTAATCTAGATGGTGTTTTCCCAGAGAAACTGCTTTCAAACATTACGAATTGCTGTTTCTAAAACTCAGAATTTCTTATGAAGCTGAAAAATGGAGAGAACACTGTTTGTATTTACAGGTGATTCTGATTTGACTGGCGTTTTCTGAATGACAAAGGGTAAATCCTGAAGATCATCTATATCCTTCTAGGAAAACTGTCTACTTTTGGTAAAACTGTTGAAATACACAATGATAGTCTCCGGAAATGATTACAAACGTGTAAGAAACACTTAAAATGCTAGTAAATAGAGCCGTTCTATCTTTATGGCCGTGTTCAAAAACCGAGATTAGAAGTAGAAAACTCTCAAATGAGGAGAGTAATGATAATGTTTACAGTTCCGGCTAATCTAGATGGTGTTTTTCCGAAGAAACTGCTTTCAAACATTAAGAATTGCTGTTTATAAAGCTCAGAATTTGTTATGAAGCTGACAAATGGAGAGAATACTGTTTATATTTACAGGTGATTCTGATTTGACTGGCGTTTTCTGAATGACAAAGTGTAAATCATGAAGATTCATGTATATCCTTCTAGGAAAACTGTCTACTTTTGGTAAAACTGTTAAAATACACAATGATAGTCTCCGGAAATGATTACAAACGTGTAAGAAACAGTTGAAATCCTGGTGAATAGAGCCGTTCTATCTTTAAGGCCGTGTTCAATCACCGAGATTAGAAGTAGAAAACTCTCAAATGAGGAGAGTAATGATAATGTTTACAATTCCGACTACACTAGATGGTGTTTTTCCGAAGAAACTGCTTTCAAACATTACGAATTGCTGTTTATAGAGCACAGAATTTGTGTATAAAGCCGATAAATGAAGAGAATACTGTTTATATTTACAATTGGGGCTGAATATCCTGGCATTTTCTGAATGACAGTTTAAATCCTGAAGATTCATGTATATACCTCTAGGAAAACTGTCTAATTTTGGTAAAACTGTTATAATAGACAAGAATAGTCGCGGGAAATGGTTTGAAACATGTAAGAAACACTTGAAATGCTGGTCTTTAGAGCCGTTCTATCTTTATGGCCTAGTTCAATCACCGAGATTAGAAGTAGAAAACTCTCAAATGAGGAGAGTAATGACAAGGTTTACAGTTCCGGCTAATCTAGATGGTGTTTTCCCGTGAAACTGCTTTCAAACATTACGAATTGCTGTTTCTAAAACTCAGAATTTGTTATGAAGTTGAAAAATGGAGAGAACACTGTTTGTATTTACAGGTGATTCTGATTTGACTGGCGTTTTCTGAATGACAAAGTGTAAATCATGAAGATTCATGTATATCCTTCTAGGAAAACTGTCTACTTTTGGTAAAATTGTTAAAATACACAATGATAGTCAGCGGAAATGATTACAAACGTGTAAGAAACACTTAAAATGCTAGTAAATAGAGCTGTTCTATCTTTATGGCCGTGTTCAAACACCGAGATTAGAAGTAGAAAACTCTCAACTGAGGAGAGTAATGATAATGTTTACAGTTCCGGGTAATCTAGATGGTGTTTTCCGAAGAAACTGCTTTGAAATATTAAGGATTTGCTGGTTTATAAGCCTCAGAATTTGTTATGAAGCTGAAAAATGGAGAGAACACTGTTTGTATTTACAGGTTATTCTGATTTGACTTGCGTTTTCTGAATGACAAAGTGTAAATCCTGAAGATCATCAATATCCTTCTAGGAAAACTGTCTACTTTTGGTAAAACTGTTGAAATACACAATAATAGTCTCCGGAAATGATTACAAACGTGTAAGAAACACTTAAAATGCTAGTAAATAGAGCCGTTCTATCTTTATGGCCGTGTTCAAAAACCGAGATTAGAAGTAGAAAACTCTCAAATGAGGAGAGTAATGATAATGTTTACAGTTCCGGCTAATCTAGATGGTGTTTTTCCGAAGAAACTGCTTTGAAACATTAAGAATTCCTGTTTATAAAGCTCAGAATTTGTTATGAAGCTGAAAAATGGAGAGAACCCAGTTTGTATTTACAGGTGATTCTGATTGACTGGCGTTTTCTGAATGACAAAGTGTAAATCCTGAAGATCACCTATATCTTTCGAGGAAAACTGTCTACTTTTGGTAAAACTGTTAAAATACACAATGATAGTCTCGGGAAATGATTAGAAACGTGTAAGAAACACTTAAAATGCTAGTAAATAGAGCCGTTCTATCTTTATGGCCGTGTTCAAAAACCGAGATTAGAAGTAGAAAACTCTCAAATGAGGAGAGTAATGATAATGTTTACAGTTCCGGCTAATCTAGATGGTGTTTTTCCGAAGAAACTGCTTTCAAACATTAAGAATTGCTGTTTATAGAGCACAGAATTTGTGTATAAAGCCGATAAATGGAGAGAATACTGTTTATATTTACAATTGGGGCTGAATATCTTGGCATTTTCTGAATGACAGTTTAAATCCTGAAGATTCATGTATATACCTCTAGGAAAACTGTCTAATTTTGGTAAAACTGTTATAATAGACAAGGATAGTCGCGGGAAATGGTTTGAAACATGTAAGAAACACTTGAAATGCTGGTCTTTAGAGCCGGTCTATCTTTATGGCCTAGTTCAATCACCGAATTAGAAGTAGAAAACTCTCAAATGAGGAGAGTAATGACAAGGTTTACAGTTCCGGCTAATCTAGATGGTGTTTTCCCAGAGAAACTGCTTTCAAACATTACGAATTGCTGTTTCTAAAACTCAGAATATGTTATGAAGCTGAAAAATGGAGAGAACACTGTTTGCATTTACAGGTGATTCTGATTTGACTGGCGTTTTCTGAATGACAAAGTGTAAATCCTGAAGATCATCTATATCCTTCTAGGAAAACTGTCTACTTTTGGTAAAAACTGTTGAAATACACAATGATAGTCTCCGGAAATGATTACAAACGTGTAAGAAATACTTAAAATGCTAGTAAATAGAGCTGTTGTATCTTTATGGCCGTGTTCAAAAACCGAGATTAGAAGTAGAAAACTCTCAAATGAGGAGAGTAATGACAAGGTTTACAGTTCCGGCTAATCTAGATGGTGTTTTTCCGAAGAAACTGCTTTGAAACATTAAGAATTGCTGTTTATAAAGCTCAGAATTTGTTATGAAGCTGACAAATGGAGAGAATACTGTTTATATTTACAGGTGATTCTGATTTGACTGGCGTTTTCTGAATGACAAAGTGTAAATCCTGAAGATCATCTATATCCTTCTAGGAAAACTGTCTACTTTTGGTAAAACTGTTAAAATACACAATTATAGTCTCGGGAAATGATTAGAAACGTGTAAGAAAAACTTAAAATGCTAGTAAATAGATCCGTTCTATCTTTATGGCCATGTTCAATCACCGAGATTAGAAGTAGAAAACTCTCAAATGAGCAGAGTAAAGATAATGTTTACAATTCCGACTACACTAGATGGTGTTTTTCCGAAGAAACTACTTTCAAACATTAAGTATTGCTGTTTATAAAGCTCAGAATTTGTTATGAAGCTGAAAAATGGAGAGAACACAGTTTGTATTTACAGGTGATTCTGATTGACTGTCGTTTTCTGAATGACAAAGTGTAAATCCTGAAGATCACCTATATCTTTCGAGGAAAACTGTCTACTTTTGGTAAAACTGTTAAAATACACAATGATAGTCTCGGGAAATGATTAGAAACGTGTAAGAAACACTTAAAATGCTAGTAAATAGAGCCGTTCTATCTTTATGGCCGTGTTCAAAAACCGAGATTAGAAGTAGAAAACTCTCAAATGAGGAGAGTAATGATAATGTTTACAGTTCCGGCTAATCTAGATGGTGTTTTTCCGAAGAAACTGCTTTCAAACATTAAGAATTGCTGTTTATAGAGCACAGAATTTGTGTATAAAGCCGATAAATGGAGAGAATACTGTTTATATTTACAATTGAGGCTGAATATCTTGGCATTTTCTGAATGACAGTTTAAATCCTGAAGATTCATGTATATGCCTCTAGGAAAACTGTCTAATTTTGGTAAAACTGTTATAATAGACAAGGATAGTCGCGGGAAATGGTTTGAAACATGTAAGAAACACTTGAAATGCTGGTCTTTAGAGCCGGTCTATCTTTATGGCCTAGTTCAATCACCGAGATTAGAAGTAGAAAACTCTCAAATGAGGAGAGTAATGACAAGGTTTACAGTTCCGGCTAATCTAGATGGTGTTTTCCCAGAGAAACTGCTTTCAAACATTACGAATTGCTGTTTCTAAAACTCAGAATTTGTTATGAAGCTGAAAAATGGAGAGAACACTATTTGTATTTACAGGTGATTCTGATTTGACTGGCGTTTTCTGAATGACAAAGTGTAAATCCTGAAGATCATCTATATCCTTCTAGGAAAACTGTCTACTTTTGGTAAAAACTGTTGAAATACACAATGATAGTCTCCGGAAATGATTACAAACGTGTAAGAAACACTTAAAATGCTAGTAAATAGAGCCGTTCTATCTTTATGGCCGTGTTCAAAAACCGAGATTAGAAGTAGAAAACTCTCAAATGAGGAGAGTAATGATAATGTTTACAGTTCCGGCTAATCTAGATGGTGTTTTTCCGAAGAAACTGCTTTGAAACATTAAGAATTGCTGTTTATAAAGCTCAGAATTTGTTATGAAGCTGACAAATGGAGAGAATACTGTTTATATTTACAGGTGATTCTGATTTGACTGGCGTTTTCTGAATGACAAAGTGTAAATCATGAAGATTCATGTATATCCTTCTAGGAAAACTGTCTACTTTTGGTAAAACTGTTAAAATACACAATGATAGTCTCCGGAAATGATTACAAACGTGTAAGAAACAGTTGAAATCCTGGTGAATAGAGCCGTTCTATCTTTAAGGCCGTGTTCAATCACCGAGATTAGAAGTAGAAAACTCTCAAATGAGGAGAGTAATGATAATGTTTACAATTCCGACTACACTAGATGGTGTTTTTCCGAAGAAACTGCTTTCAAACATTACGAATTGCTGTTTATAGAGCACAGAATTTGTGTATAAAGCCGATAAATGAAGAGAATACTCTTTATATTTACAATTGGGGCTGAATATCCTGGCATTTTCTGAATGACAGTTTAAATCCTGAAGATTCATGTATATACCTCTAGGAAAACTGTCTAATTTTGGTAAAACTGTTATAATAGACAAAAATAGTCGCAGGAAATGGTTTGAAACATGTAAGAAACACTTGAAATGCTGGTCTTTAGAGCCGGTCTATCTTTATGGCCTACTTCAATCACCGAGATTAGAAGTAGAAAACTCTCAAATGAGGAGAGTAATGATAATGTTTACAGTTCCGGCTAATCTAGATGGTGTTTTTCCGAGAAACTGCTTTCAAACATTACAAATTGCTGTTTATAAAGCTCAGAATTTGTTATGAAGCTGACAAATGGAGAGAATACTGTTTATATTTACAGGTGATTCTGATTTGACTGGCGTTTTCTGAATGACAAAGTGTAAATCATGAAGATTCATGTATATCCTTCTAGGAAAACTGTCTACTTTTGGTAAAACTGTTAAAATACACAATGATAGTCTCCGGAAATGATTACAAACGTGTAAGAAACAGTTGAAATCCTGGTGAATAGAGCCGTTCTATCTTTAAGGCCGTGTTCAATCACCGAGATTAGAAGTAGAAAACTCTCAAATGAGGAGAGTAATGATAATGTTTACAATTCCGACTACACTAGATGGTGTTTTTCCGAAGAAACTGCTTTCAAACATTACGAATTGCTGTTTATAGAGCACAGAATTTGTGTATAAAGCCGATAAATGAAGAGAATACTCTTTATATTTACAATTGGGGCTGAATATCCTGGCATTTTCTGAATGACAGTTTAAATCCTGAAGATTCATGTATATACCTCTAGGAAAACTGTCTAATTTTGGTAAAACTGTTATAATAGACAAAAATAGTCGCGGGAAATGGTTTGAAACATGTAAGAAACACTTGAAATGCTGGTCTTTAGAGCCGGTCTATCTTTATGGCCTAGTTCAATCACCGAGATTAGAAGTAGAAAACTCTCAAATGAGGAGAGTAATGACAAGGTTTACAGTTCCGGCTAATCTAGATGGTGTTTTCCCGTGAAACTGCTTTCAAACATTACAAATTGCTGTTTCTAAAACTCAGAATTTGTTATGAAGTTGAAAAATGGAGAGAACACTGTTTGTATTTACAGGTGATTCTGATTTGACTGGCGTTTTCTGAATGACAAAGTGTAAATCCTGAAGATCATCTATATCCTTCTAGGAAAACTGTCTACTTTTGGTAAAACTGTTCAAATACACAATTATAGTCTCGGGAAATGATTAGAAACGTGTAAGAAAAACTTAAAATGCTAGTAAATAGATCCGTTCTATCTTTATGGCCATGTTCAATCACCGAGATTAGAAGTAGAAAACTCTCAAATGAGCAGAGTAAAGATAATGTTTACAATTCCGACTACACTAGATGGTGTTTTTCCGAAGAAACTACTTTCAAACATTAAGTATTGCTGTTTATAAAGCTCAGAATTTGTTATGAAGCTGAAAAATGGAGAGAACACAGTTTGTATTTACAGGAGATTCTGATTGACTGGCGTTTTCGGAATGACAAAGTGTAAATCCTGAAGATCACCTATATCTTTCGAGGAAAACTGTCTACTTTTGGTAAAACTGTTAAAATACACAATGATAGTCTCGGGAAATGATTACAAACGTGTAAGAAACACTTAAAATGCTAGTAAATAGAGCCGTTCTATCTTTATGGCCGTGTTCAAAAACCGAGATTAGAAGTAGAAAACTCTCAAATGAGGAGAGTAATGATAACGTTTACAGTTCCGGGTAATCTAGATGGTGTTTTTCCGAAGAAACTGCTTTGAAATATTAAGAATTGCTGTTTATAAAGCTCAGAATTTGTTATGAAGCTGACAAATGGAGAGAATACTGTTTATATTTACAGGTGATTCTGATTTGACTGGTGTTTTCTGAATGACAAAGTGTAAATCATGAAGATTCATGTATATCCTTCTAGGAAAACTGTCTACTTTTGGTAAAAACTGTTGAAATACACAATGATAGTCTCCGGAAATGATTAGAAACGTGTAAGAAACACTTAAAATGCTAGTAAATAGAGCCGTTCTATCTTTATGGCCGTGTTCAAAAACCGAGATTAGAAGTAGAAAACTCTCAAATGAGGAGAGTAATGATAATGTTTACAGTTCCGGGTAATCTAGATGGTGTTTTTCCGAAGAAACTGCTTTGAAATATTAAGAATTGCTGTTTATAAAGCTCAGAATTTGTTATGAAGCTGACAAATGGAGAGAATACTGTTTATATTTACAGGTGATTCTGATTTGACTGGTGTTTTCTGAATGACAAAGTGTAAATCATGAAGATTCATGTATATCCTTCTAGGAAAACTGTCTACTTTTGGTAAAACTGTTAAAATACACAATGATAGTCAGCGGAAATGATTACAAACGTGTAAGAAACACTTGAAATCCTGGTGAATAGAGCTGTTCTATCTTTATGGCCGTGTTCAATCACAGAGATTAGAAGTAGAAAACTCTCAAGTGAGGAGAGTAATGATAATGTGTACAATTCCGGCTACACTAGATGGTGTTTTTCCGAAGAAACTACTTTCAAACATTAAGTATTGCTGTTTATAAAGCTCAGAATTTGTTATGAAGCTGAAAAATGGAGAGAACACTGTTTGTATTTACAGGTGATTCTGATTTGACTGGCGTTTTGTGAATGACACAGTTTAAATCCTGAAGATTCATGTATATCCTTCTAGGAAAACTGTCTACTTTTGGTAAAACTGTTGAAATACACAATGATAGTCTCGGGAAATGATTAGAAACGTGTAAGAAACACTTAAAATGCTAGTAAATAGAGCCTTTCTATCTTTATGGCCGTGTTCAAAAACCGAGATTAGAAGTAGAAAACTCTCAAATGAGGAGAGTAATGATAATGTTTACAGTTCCGGCTAATCTAGATGGTGTTTTTCCGAAGAAACTGCTCTCAAACATTAAGAATTGCTGTTTATAGAGCACAGAATTTGTGTATAAAGCCGATAAATGGAGAGAATACTGTTTATATTTACAATTGGGGCTGAATATCCTGGCATTTTCTGAATGACAGTTTAAATCCTGAAGATTCATGTATATACCTCTAGGAAAACTGTCTAATTTTGGTAAAACTGTTATAATAGACAAAAATAGTCGCGGGAAATGGTTTGAAACATGTAAGAAACACTTGAAATGCTGGTCTTTAGAGCCTGTCTATCTTTATGGCCTAGTTCAATCATCGAGATTAGAAGTAGAAAACTCTCAAATGAGGAGAGTAATGACAAGGTTTACAGTTCCGGCTAATCTAGATGGTGTTTTCCCAGAGAAACTGCTTTCAAACATTACGAATTGCTGTTTCTAAAACTCAGAATTTCTTATGAAGCTGAAAAATGGAGAGAACACTGTTTGTATTTACAGGTGATTCTGATTTGACTGGCGTTTTCTGAATGACAAAGTGTAAATCCTGAAGATCATCTATATCCTTCTAGGAAAACTGTCTACTTTTGGTAAAACTGTTGAAATACACAATGATAGTCTCGGGAAATGATTACAAACGTGTAAGAAACACTTAAAATGCTAGTAAATAGAGCTGTTCTATCTTTATGGCCGTGTTCAATCACAGAGATTAGAAGTAGAAAACTCTCAAGTGAGGAGAGTAATGATAATGTGTACAATTCCGGCTACACTAGATGGTGTTTTTCCGAAGAAACTACTTTCAAACATTAAGTATTGCTGTTTATAAAGCTCAGAATTTGTTATGAAGCTGAAAAATGGAGAGAACACAGTTTGTATTTACAGGTGATTCTGATTTGACTGGCGTTTTGTGAATGACACAGTTTAAATCCTGAAGATTCATGTATATCCTTCTAGGAAAACTGTCTACTTTTGGTAAAACTGTTGAAATACACAATGATAGTCTCGGGAAATGATTAGAAACGTGTAAGAAACACTTAAAATGCTAGTAAATAGAGCCGTTCTATCTTTATGGCCGTGTTCAAAAACCGAGATTAGAAGTAGAAAACTCTCAAATGAGGAGAGTAATGATAATGTTTACAGTTCCGGCTAATCTAGATGGTGTTTTTCCGAAGAAACTGCTCTCAAACATTAAGAATTGCTGTTTATAGAGCACAGAATTTGTGTATAAAGCCGATAAATGGAGAGAATACTGTTTATATTTACAATTGGGGCTGAATATCCTGGCATTTTCTGAATGACAGTTTAAATCCTGAAGATTCATGTATATACCTCTAGGAAAACTGTCTAATTTTGGTAAAACTGTTATAATAGACAAGGATAGTCGTGGGAAATGGTTTGAAACATGTAAGAAACACTTGAAATGCTGGTCTTTAGAGCCGGTCTATCTTTATGGCCTAGTTCAATCACCGAGATTAGAAGTAGAAAACTCTCAAATGAGGAGAGTAATGACAAGGTTTACAGTTCCGGCTAATCTAGATGGTGTTTTCCCAGAGAAACTGCTTTCAAACATTACGAATTGCTGTTTCTAAAACTCAGAATTTCTTATGAAGCTGAAAAATGGAGAGAACACTGTTTGTATTTACAGGTGATTCTGATTTGACTGGCGTTTTCTGAATGACAAAGTGTAAATCCTGAAGATCATCTATATCCTTCTAGGAAAACTGTCTACTTTTGGTAAAACTGTTGAAATACACAATGATAGTCTCCGGAAATGATTACAAACGTGTAAGAAACACTTAAAATGCTAGTAAATAGAGCCGTTCTATCTTTATGGCCGTGTTCAAAAACCGAGATTAGAAGTAGAAAACTCTCAAATGAGGAGAGTAATGATAATGTTTACAGTTCCGGCTAATCTAGATGGTGTTTTTCCGAAGAAACTGCTTTGAAACATTAAGAATTGCTGTTTATAAAGCTCAGAATTTGTTATGAAGCTGACAAATGGAGAGAATACTGTTGATATTTACAGGTGATTCTGATTTGACTGGCGTTTTCTGAATGACAAAGTGTAAATCATGAAAATTCATGTATATCCTTCTAGGAAAACTGTCTACTTTTGGTAAAACTGTTAAAATACACAATGATAGTCAGCGGAAATGATTACAAACATGTAAGAAACACTTGAAATCCTGGTGAATAGAGCTGTTCTATCTTTATGGCCGTGTTCAATCACAGAGATTAGAAGTAGAAAACTGTCAAGTGAGGGGAGTAATGATAATGTTTACAATTCCGACTACACTAGATGGTGTTTTTCCGAAGAAACTGCTTTCAAACATTAAGAATTGCTGTTTATAATGCTCAGAATTTGTTATGAAGCTGATAATGGAGAGAATACCGTTTATATTCACGGGTGATTCTGATTTGACTGGCGTTTTGTGAATGACACAGTTTAAATCCTGAAGATTCATCTATATACTTCTAGGAAAACTGTCTACTTTTGGTAAAACTGTTAAAATACACAATGATAGACTCCGGAAATGATTAGAAACATGTGAGAAAAACTGAAAATGCTAGTAAATAGAGCCATTCTATCTTTCAGGCCGTGTTCAATCACCGAGATTAGAAGTAGAAAACTCGGAAACGAGCAGAGTAACGATAATGTTTACAATTCCGGCTACTCTAGATGGTGTTTTTCTGAAGAAACTGTTTTCAAACATTAAGAAATGCTGTTTCTAAAACTCAGAATTTGTTATGAAGGTGAAAAATGGAGAGTACACTGTTTTTATTTACAGGGGATTCTGATTTGACTGGCGTTTTGTGAATGACACAGTTTAATCCTGAAGATTCATGTATATCCTTCTAGGAAAACTGTCTACTTTTGGTAAAATTCTTAAAATACACAATGATAGACTCCGGAAATGATTAGAAACGTGTGAGAAAAACTGAAAATGCTAGTAAATAGAGCCGTTCCATCTTTAAGGCCGTGTTCAATCACCGAGATTAGAAGTAGAAAACTCTCAAATGAGCAGAGTAATTATAATGTTTACAATTCCGGCTACACTAGATGGTGTTTTTCCGAAGAAACTGTTTTCAAAGATTAAGAAGTGCTGTTTATAAAGCTCAGAATTTGTTATGAAGCTGACAAATGGAGAGAATACTGCTTATATTTACAGGTGATTCTGATTTGACTGCCATTTTCTGAATGACACAGTTTAAATCCTGAAGATTCATCTATATACTTCTAAGAAAACTGTCTAATTTTGGTAAAACTCTTAAAATACACAAGGATAGTCCCGAAAAATAATTAGACACATGTAAGAAACACTTGAAATGCTGGTAAATAGAGCCGTTCTATCTTTCTGTTCATGTTCAATCCTGGAGATTAGAGGTAGAATGATTAGAAATGACGAGAGTACGGATAATGTTTAAAATTGTGGCTACTTTAGATGATGTTTTTCCGATGAAAGTGCTTTCAAACATTAAGAATTGCTGTTTATAATGCTCAGAATTTGTTATGAAGCTGATAATGGAGAGAATACCGTTTATATTCACAGGTGATTCTGATTTGACTGGCGTTTTGTGAATGACACAGTTTAAAACCTGAAGATTCATCTATATACTTCTAGGAAAACTGTCTACTTTTGGTAAAACTGTTAAAATACACAATGATAGTCTAAGGAAATGATTTGAAACGTGTATGAAACACTGAAAATGCTAGTAAATAAAGCTGTTCTATCTTTATGGCCGTGTTCAATCACCGAGATTAGAAGTAGAAAACTCTCAAATGAGCAGAGTAATGATAATGTTTACAATTCCGGCTACACTAGATGGTGTTTTTCCGAAGAAACTGCTTTCAAATATTAAGAATTGCTGTTTATAAAGCTCAGAATTTGTTATGAAGCTGATAAATGGAGAGAATACTGTTTATATTTACTGGTGATTCTGATTTCACTGGCGTTGTGTGAATGACACAGTTTAAATCATGAAGATTCATCTATATACTCCTAGGAAAACTGTCTAATTTTGGTAAAACTCTTATAATACACAAGGATAGTCCTGGGAAATGATTAGAACGATGTAAGAAACACTTGAAGTGCTGGTCAATAGAGCCGTTCTATCTTTATGGCTTAGTTCAATCACCGAGATTAGAGGTAGAAAAGTCTCAAATGAGGAGAGTCATGATAATGTTTACAATTCCGACTACACTAGATGGTGTTTTTCCGAAGAAACTACTTTCAAACATTAATTATTGCTGTTTATAAAGCTCAGAATTTGTTATGAAGCTGAAAAATGGAGAGAACACTTTGTATTTACAGGTGATTCTGATTGACTGGCATTTTCTGAATGACAAAGTGTAAATCCTGAAGATCACCTATAACTTTCGATGAAAATACACTGTTAAAATACACAATGATAGTCAGCGGAAATGATTACAAACGTGTAAGAAACACTTGAAATCCTGGTGAATAGAGCCGTTCTATCTTTATGGCCGTGTTCAATCACAGAGATTAGAAGTAGAAAACTCTCAAGTGAGGGGAGTAATGATAATGTTTACAATTCCGACTACACTAGATGGTGTTTTTCCGAAGAAACTGCTTTCAAACATTAAGAATTGCTGTTTATAGAGCACAGAATTTGTGTATAAAGCCGATAAATGAAGAGAATACTGTTTATATTTACAATTGAGGCTGAATATCCTGGCATTTTCTGCATGACAGTTTAAATCCTGAAGATTCATGTATATACTTCTAGGAAAACTGTCTAATTTTGGTAAAATTCTTAAAATACACAATGATAGACTCCGGAAATGATTAGAAACGTGTGAGAAAAACTGAAAATGCTAGTAAATAGAGCCGTTCCATCTTTAAGGCCCTGTCAAATCACCGAGATTAGAAGTAGAAAACTCTCAAATGAGCAGAGTAATGATAATGTTTACGATTCCGGCTACACTAGATGGTGTTTTTCCGAAGAAACTACTTTGAAACATTAAGTATTGCTGTTTATAAAGCTCAGAATTTGTTATGAAGCTGAAAAATGGAGAGAACACTTTGTATTTACAGGTGATTCTGATTGACTGGCATTTTCTGAATGACAAAGTGTAAATCCTGAAGATCACCTATAACTTTCGATGAAAACTGTCTACTTTTGGTAAAACTGTTAAAATACACAATGATAGTCAGCGGAAATGATTACAAACATGTAAGAAACACTTGAAATCCTGGTGAATAGAGCTGTTCTATCTTTATGGCCGTGTTCAATCACAGAGATTAGAAGTAGAAAACTGTCAAGTGAGGGGAGTAATGATAAAGTTTACAATTCCGACTACACTAGATGGTGTTTTTCCGAAGAAACTGCTTTCAAACATTAAGAATTGCTGTTTATAATGCTCAGAATTTGTTATGAAGCTGATAATGGAGAGAATACCGTTTATATTCACGGGTGATTCTGATTTGACTGGCGTTTTGTGAATGACACAGTTTAAATCCTGAAGATTCATCTATATACTTTAGGGAAACTGTCTAATTTTGGTAAAACTGTTAAAATACACAATGATAGACTCCGAAATGATTAGAAACATGTGAGAAAAACTGAAAATGCTAGTAAATAGAGCCATTCTATCTTTCAGGCCGTGTTCAATCACCGAGATTAGAAGTAGAAAACTCGCAAATGAGCAGAGTAATGATAATGTTTACAATTCCGGCTAATCTAGATGGTGTTTTCCCGTGAAACTGCTTTCAAACATTACGAATTGCTGTTTCTAAAACTCAGAATTTGTTATGAAGCTGAAAAATGGAGAGAACACTGTTTGTATTTACAGGTGATTCTGATTTGACTGGCGTTTTCTGAATGACAAAGTGTAAATCTTGAAGATCATCTTTATCCTTCTAGGAAAACTGTCTACATTTGGTAAAACTGTTAAAATACACAATGATAGTCTCGGGAAATGATTAGAAACGTGTAAGAAAAACTTAAAATGCTAGTAAATAGAGCCGTTCTATCTTTATGGCCGTGTTCAATCACCGAGATTAGAAGTAGAAAACTGTCAAGTGAGGGGAGTAATGATAATGTTTACAATTCCGACTACACTAGATGGTGTTTTTCCGAAGAAACTGCTTTCAAACATTAAGAATTGCTGTTTATAATGCTCAGAATTTGTTATGAAGCTGATAATGGAGAGAATACCGTTTATATTCACGGGTGATTCTGATTTGACTGGCGTTTTGTGAATGACACAGTTTAAATCCTGAAGATTCATCTATATACTTCTAGGAAAACTGTCTACTTTTGGTAAAACTGTTAAAATACACAATGATAGACTCCGGAAATGATTAGAAACATGTGAGAAAAACTGAAAATGCTAGTAAATAGAGCCATTCTATCTTTCAGGCCGTGTTCAATCACCGAGATTAGAAGTAGAAAACTCGGAAACGAGCAGAGTAACGATAATGTTTACAATTCCGGCTACTCTAGATGGTGTTTTTCTGAAGAAACTGTTTTCAAACATTAAGAAATGCTGTTTCTAAAACTCAAAATTTGTTATGAAGCTGAAAAAAGGAGAGAACACTGTTTGTATTTACAGGTGATTCTGAATATCCTGGCATTTTCTGAATGACAGTTTAAATCCTGAAGATTCATGTATATACTTCTAGGAAAACTGTCTACTTTTGGTGAAACTGTTAAAATACACAATAATAGACTCCGGAAATGATTAGAAACATGTGAGAAAAACTGAAAATGCTAGTAAATAGAGCCATTCTATCTTTCAGGCCGTGTTCAATCACCGAGATTAGAAGTAGAAAACTCGGAAACGAGCAGAGTAACGATAATGTTTACAATTCCGGCTACTCTAGATGGTGTTTTTCTGAAGAAACTGTTTTCAAACATTAAGAAATGCTGTTTCTAAAACTCAGAATTTGTTATGAAGCTGAAAAATGGAGAGTACACTGTTTTTATTTACAGGGGATTCTGATTTGACTGGCGTTTTGTGAATGACACAGTTTAATCCTGAAGATTCATGTATATCCTTCTAGGAAAACTGTCTACTTTTGGTAAAATTTTAAAATACACAATGATAGACTCCGGAAATGATTAGAAACGTGTGAG
>NW_005874556.1:0-15233 GCF_000147115.1 Myotis lucifugus
CCAAATGTTCAACCCTTGTGAGTTCAAATACATCTAATGTCTTATTTTTCTTCACGGGAGACAGAGATTTGCTTTGCTATAGCCTCTTCTTTTTGGTAGCAATGGTGGGAAAGAACTTGATGATAATAGTGACAACGACAAAGACAAGGGAAGATGAGACAACAACAGTCACCTGATGATCTCATCTTGGTTTGGACACCCCAAGTTCCACATATTAGCACAAGAAACCCCAATGACTTGACCAAAATAGGTATTTTATGATAAAATATAAGAGACAGTGATGATTTAGGCTGTTGCCCCCTCATAACGGGCAGTTGGAGGGTTGTAGTAGAGAGAAACTGGGAGTAAGGAATCCTGCTGCTTTCCTCCTCCAGGGCAGTATTCTCAGATCACACTGATTATCACCAAATAGCTCAAGATGAGGGGAGAGAGAGAGAGGGAGAGGGAGAGGGAGAAGGAAGGAGAGAGAGAGAAAAAGAGAGAGAGGAGGGGGGAGGGGATGGATAGAAGTGACTCATACCAGCTGCTAGCTAGCTGAAACGAGCTTGTTTAATTAGGCATAAGCTCTTTGCAAAGCAGAAGTTTCCTGTTACTATTACTCCCTAGGTCAAGAAATCACTTAGTCTAGAGAAGGCTAAGGAACCCATTTCATTTCTCTGCTTGACACTGAGTCAAGCAGTCAATTGAGTCTGCAAGTCAATTGCAGAGCACTCACCTTTAGCCGTTGTTGAAAGTAACTCTCTGTGTGTGTGTGTGTGTGTGTGTGTGTGTGTGTGTGTGTGTTTAGAATGGGTCCAAGGGCACCTGTGAGAAAAGATCCTGGACCCTCATTATAGAGCCAGATGCTGCAAATATTTTTTATAAATGTTACCTTAGCACCACTCTCATGGGGTTAGAAAGGCTCCTGGTATAATGAAAAGAGAAGTACTCTGAGTTCAACATGGCTCACTTGCTCCATGATGTTGGGTAATCATTGGGAGAAAGAGGTGAATTAATATATTTGAAAATTCCTTATTCCCTGAAAAGCTACTATATAATATTTAAGGTTTATCAACAGATTCCTATGTATAATAGTAAATTATAACTGGACTTTTTTTCTTTTGATTTCTTGAATTAACTTTTAACTACAGTTGACATATAATATTATATTATATCAGTTTTAGGTGTACAACATAGTGATTAGACATTTATATAACTTATGAAGTAATCACTCTGATAAATCTAGTACCCACCTGGCACCATACAAAGTTATTACAATATTATTGATTATATTCCTTATGCTGTACTTTATCACCAGAGCTTTTATCATGCTTCTCCAAACATCTAGGAAAACAAGGAATAGTTACCTGGCTATCCTAGATCTCTCTATGGCAAATTCTACTGGGGTTGCATTTGGGTAGTTGGAATGAGGTTAGTTCAATTGTCTTCAATACAAAAGTCTCTCGAAATAAAATAAACAAAGAAACAAGAAACAATCAGAAGGATGTTTGTTGATTCTCCCGGAGGAGAAAAAATCACACAATTATGCTGATCAGTGTCATCTTCCAGGCTACCCTGCCTTCTTCTCCTTCCTAGTCAATTCTCCCAATTTCCACAGCAGCTCCTGCAATCTTTTTTTGCCTCAAACTCCCTTCCCCCCCTTTCTCTTGCCCATTCTCCTTAGGTGCCTGACCCTTCTTCCTGACTGAAAATAGAAGCCATCCGATAAATCTCTCCCCCAATTTCCAAATTCCAGACCTACACACTATCCAACAACCATTCCAACCCTTTCTTCTTGGGGAAAAAAAATACCACAATGAAAAGATGTCCTTTCTCCAGTCTAAGTTTCTGTAGCCCATTCCTACCCACCTCCCCTAAAGAACCTCACTATATCAATATGCCTTCTCTTACCTTTATCCTTAACCCTTAATAGATTATTCCCAACAGCATCCAGCCATTGAATATGGATCATCTTCCATCTTAAAGGACAAAAAGTAAAACTGCCCATGCACATTACAATCCCTTGCAGCAGCTGCCTTAACGCTCACACCTTCTTGCAGCCAAACATCTTGGAATGGGTGTCACTGCTTCTGTGCCATCCTCACGCCCCACAGTACTCTTGCTCGGGTCACAGATGCTCTGGCTGCTAATTTCCTAGAATATTTCAAGTTCTTATCTAACTTGATTCTCAGCAACTTTTGACATTTATCCACTTCTTGATACATACATTTTCCTTGTATTTTGTGACACTACACTTCTTGTTTATCTCCTACTGCCCAGCCACCCCATCTCAATAGCCTTTGAGGACTTCCATTCCTCTGCCTTTCCCCTCTCTTAAGCCCTTTACACTCACTGTCCACTCCCAACATCATCCATCCCCTTGACCTCAGTTATCATCTGAATGCTATAACTCCCAGATCCTTGTGTCTAGTCCAGCTCTCTCTTCTGATGCCCAATCTTCTGTATCTAACTGCTTGTAGTCAACATACCTAAAACCACACTCACTATCTTTTCCCCTAAATCCCGGGGTTCTTGTTCCAGCATTAAGAAGGGTTCAGCAATCTGGAGAAGGGACTGTGTATAACTTAATAAAGAGTCCAGAGGCGAAGCATAATTTTGAAAGGCATATTGGGGGTCAGAGGAGCCTAGCTAAAGAAACTAAGATCTCTTTGTCTCAAGACCCCATGCTTTTTATTAACACAAATTGTCCTAAGGCCAGGCAGAGATATACACTTCAAAGGGTAGGGTTTGTATACACAGTCCATTGTCAGAATGGAAGAATTTGCCTACGGCTGTTCAGGTGTTTGGCCAGTAGGAGGCAATAACATGTAGATTAAGATGCCCTGAGCTGTCTGGCAGCAAACAATCAATTTAATGCATCCTTTTCAGGTTTGGGGAAATGCCTTTAGCCACTCCAGATTCAGCCCTGCTGTCATGCTGGAATTGGCTTCCGGCACCTAAATCTGGTTACTAATACTTCCAATGCTTTCCCATCACCCTCAAAATGAAATCCAGGTTCTGTATGTTTTTCAAGAGCTGTAGGTTCTATGGGCCAACCTCTCTAGCTCATGACCCTGACACTCTAGACCAGGGGTCCTCAAACTTTTTAAACAGGGGGCCAGTTCACTGTCCCTCAGACCGTTGGAGGGCCGGACTAAAGTTTAAAAAAAAACTATGAACAAATTCCTATGCACACTGCACATATCTTATTTTGAAGTAAAAAAACAAAATGGTAACAAATACAATATTTGTATTTGCATGTGGCCCGCGGGCCGTAGTTTGAGGACCCCTGCTCTAGACTCCGGCCATTTTGATTAATTTTGGTGCCCCAGACACCTCCTTCCCTTCTTCTACTTCTATGCCTTTGCCCAGGTCAGTTCTATGTACAACACTTTTCCTTAACCTACCACTGTTCTCTTGTTAACTCCTTTTCATCTCTTAGGTTTCATCTTAATCATTCTTCCAGGAGTCAATTAGAAGCCTCTCCTTTGCACATTGAATTTCCCCCTAATAAATGATTTACTGTATCAAACAGAATCAGCATGTTAGGCACTACCAGCAATTACAAGCCAAGTTGAACATCCTCCATGCTTTTATGGCACTTACCACACTCTATTTCAAATATTCGTTTATATTTGCCTGTCCACTAGATTATGAGCTCCTAGAATGGAGCTAGACATTTGAAGCAGTCAATAATGTTTGTCAGATAGACTGATCTGAAATGTAATTGGTTATGCTCCATAATATTACATTATTTACATGGCTTTTTTTTTTAACTATAATTTACTTAGCCAGTCTCCTATTTTTAGACATTTAGGTTTTTGTTGGTGTTTACTATTATAATACTGTAATGAAGATCTTTGTGATTAAAGCTGGTTTATATTAAAGCTTATTTAAGATTACTTACATAGGTTTGAGTCCAAAAAGTAGAGTTACTTGGCAAAATGTATAATACTTTTAGATGTCAACATGCATTATTAAGTTGGTTTCCAAAATTATTGCACATTTAAATTGGCATTTGTGTAACTATTTTACAGATTGTATTTTAAATCTCTAGCTAGATGAATACACATCTAAACACATCACCTCACTGGAAACATTGCAACAGCTGTCTGAGTTTATCATTTACCTTCACTAAGATCACTGCCTGAGTGTGGCGGTCTGGACTCTTGCCAGCCTTGCAAAGAAAATAAAAGAGAAAATTAAGAAGGCCCTGCACAGACAGTGCCATCTACCAGGCAGACAGTTTCACAGGACCAAATGCAGGGTCTGAGGATATTTTTAAATTTAAATATTCATTCTTTCCTCCTCAGTTACCTCACCATGTAATACTGATTGTTAATAAAACATGTGAAAGGTTATAATGTAATGTATAGATAAAGCAAAAAGACTTCATTTGATTAATTTCATTATCACTAGAATGACAGGGTATCTTGAACCAATGACAAAAAGCCAATATCTCCTTATTGGGTCATTTGTTATGAGATGCGATAGTTCGCATTGTGGCCATGTTCAAATGTTGAGAGACATAAAGTATAACATTGATGTGGAGAAAAACACATGGGTCCCCCAAGTTTGTGACTATAGATTTGGGTCTCTTTGTTCAATTAGTATGTCTCTTATGCTTAATGATTCACTTGATCCAACAGCTAGGTGTTTGGCTGAAGTGTGATGGTCCCTGCCAGGCCCCTAGTCCTTTCTGTCACATGTTGGGGGCTTCAGACTAAGTAACCCAATCAGAGATGCAGTGGGCTACCCCATCTTGGAGCCTATGAGTAAATATTCTTTGATGTATCAGTTTGACTTCTGCTCATATATTTCAAGGTGCAAAGATTCACTAGTCTCAGTAGGGGTTGTCAGGCAAGAGCACAGAAAGCAACTTGACCAAGTCTTTTCTAGACTCTAGGGACACAGAGCTCAGCTGAAAGGGTCCTAGATTCAGCTGATTGGTCATCACTATTAGGCCATATTTTCAGGTGTCAAATATTGAAATTAGATTGTGCTTACTGTATGTGTTACCGAAATTTCCTAGACCTATTCTTATATGGAAAATGGATTCTTCTCAATAGAAGGGGAAGAATGTTCAGCATAACTGGGTTGATCTCAGTCAAGTAATCACAAAAAAGTATATATATCATGATAAGTATGACAGTCATGAAATAGTTATATCCCTATTATAAACTGACTGTATATCTGCCCCAAAATGCATATGTTGAAAGCCCTAATCTGAAGAGTGATGGTGTTTGGAGATGGAGCTTTTAGGAGGCAATTAGGGTTAAATTAGGTCATAAAGGTGGGGCCCTCAGGATGGGATTAGTGGACTTCTAAGAAGAGGGAGAGAGAGAGAGAGAGAACTGAGGGAAGGTCATATAATGAGCAAGTGGCTATCTACAACCCAAGGAGAGAGGTTTCACCAGGAATTGAGTCAATTGGCACCTTGCTCTTGGACTTTCTAGCTCCAGAACTGTGAGAAAATAAATTCCTGTTGTTTAAACTACCCAGTTAATAATATTTTGTTGTGATGGCTTGAGGCAATTAAGATAGTCTCTGATATGTAATGTTGGTAAAAAGGGGTAAGTGCCCAGTGTCTTTTGGTATCATTCTGACCCTCACAACGTCCTCTTAAGTGAGTGGAGAAACTGGAGATTAGAAAAATAAATACTGGGGTCCATAGAGGTTAAATTATTTACCCAATATCATTAGGAAAAAGCAACTTAACAGGCCTTTATTTCTAGTACATTTCTCACAGTGTACCTTATTATTTATTTATTTATTTGACTTGTTTAGAAAGAATGTATTTCTTTTCTACTTAAAAGCATCTTCTAAAATATCCCCAATAATTAGACACAGGTTGAATCGTTTGCCCCAGTTCTCCACTGGATCCAGGAACCAGAACATTGCCAGAGCCCAAATTCCATTATTGACCATGAAATTGGAAAGGGTCAGAAGGATTGTTCCCCTAGAAGTCCTATATGATGGGTCTTAACTTGGAGGAAAGTTCAGTTTTAAATAGAATTGGGATTACTTAATTAACCCGATTATATTTAATTATCAGATTATAATTTGCAAAAAAATTTCCTTATACTAATCCGTTTAGCCTGTATAGCAGCGAATATGAAAATAATAACCTCCTTGTTACTGAAGGGAAGATGGAGGCTCAAAGAAGTTAAATGATTTCCTAAGCTCACTTAGCTGGTCTATGACAAAATCCAAATATCAATCCAAAGCCTTTCATTGTAAAACTCAAGCTCTTTCTGCAGAACTTAGGAACATCAGGAGCAAGAGATGGGCTCCCTCGTAGGTGCAATTGTTTGCCAAGGCTGACGGCATTATTTCCAGACTCTTGACTCAGTGCCAGGCAACTGATGGCAACTGAGAACCAAGATTCTCCGATTCATAAACACGATGTTGATACAGTTACTGAGTGCTGAATAAGCCCAGTTGGTAATGATGACGCAGCAGTAAGGCGGTCAGCTATGTGCATAATACACTGTTAGGTAAAGCTTAGAATGGGGTCACCAATCTCATGATATAGGATATAAAAATCAGATAAAGGAATCTGTTATCTGATCAAACAAGTGAATATGCTAAACCATTGAGCAATTAGAGTAAAACAAATGAAGAAGTTCAAGTAGATTAGTCCAAACTGCAACAAAAAATGAGATGGACTTAATGTGAAATTACAAGGCAAAGTTCAGCTAGTTTAAAGGAACCAGGATTTCAGGTAAATGGTGTGTTCAAAAAGAAAAAAATTAAAGCTTTATTTGAAGCCGTGGTTGTTGCTTAAAATACCATGAAACCACTTGGAGCTAATCAAAAGTTAATTGAAAATGCATTAAACCCTAATGAGAGAGTTGGACTATGAGTGAACACCATGACTCCAAACAGTAGGAATTCAATTTAGGAAAAACCCACAGAACCTAAGCAAAACTTGTGAAAACTGAGAGAAATGCATGGATGGCACTGTTAAAATAAATCAGGCACAGAAATGGAATTAGTAAATGATACTGAGTTCCACAAAGCCAACTGATTATAGATTTAAGCAATATATGGAGGAGACAGGACAACTTGTTTTCAGCATACAAGACTTTTCTTCAACATAACGCTAACAAAATTTTTAAAAGAAAAGAAAAAAGAGAATTAAAAACAATTTCTGAGCATCTTCCAATAGTTTTTCAGTTTTCATTTTGTTGTGTCTAGGAGTGGATTTCTTTGTATTTATCCTGCTTTAGAGTGTTGTGGACCAACATTCGCGAGAATAAGACCACCGACTCCAATTAGGTCTTAAACAGCAAGCGAGGATTTATTGAGCTGGCCAGCAACTACAGTTACAGCACCCTGCCAAAGCAGAGGTTGAACTGCAGTGACGACTACAGGAATTACATTTTATTATTAAATTCTGTGGAGGCCCAGAGAAAAATGTGTCTTTCAAATTCTGGGCCCCCAGTATGGAGGAAACTCTCTTTATTTATACTTTTTCTAGTCCTTTGTCTCCCAAATTTGGAATGAGACTTCCGGGCCTTCTGAGAAAGAAGGCCTGTATGCTGGGAAGGGGCCATGAGACCATATCTCAAGGCCTGGCCTGATGTCAGTACCTTCCTATCTATGTGTTCTAGGATAGTGTGCCCTGCTTGGTCGAAGCGCCAGATATGCAGCCCAGCACAATAGTTAAAGTTGAGAGAGAGGGAGAGAGAGAGGGAGAGAGAGAGAGAGAGAGAGAGAGAGAGAGAGAGAGAGAGAGAGATTTGTTGGATTTTCTGAGGGATAAATAGTGTCTAAAGTTTTTAAAGAATAAAGAAGATATTTAACACATGCCATGGATGTGAAGCTTTCTACTGACTTTTCACTGAGAAAAAGGAAGCTCACCTGTCTGTCAACACACTAATCATTGCCTACCTAGCAAATCTATTTTGGCTGATATAGATAACTACACCAGCTTTCTCTCAGTTAATGTTTATACAGCTTTATCTTTTTTCCATCTGCTTGTGTTCAATCTTAATGATGTAAGTATTTCAGAACACTTCTGTAAAAAGCATACAACTACTGGTATGTCTTATAAACCCAGTCTGATCATTTTTTTTTGTCTCATAGCTAAAGAATTAGGTCCATTTACATTTGTTACAACTACTGGATTAATAAATTAGGTTTATTTTTACCGGGTTATTTAGTGCTTGTTTTATCCTCCCTATTCTAAGCTTCCTTTCTTCTCCTTTCTTACCTTCTTTTATTTTCTCCGTCTGTCTTTCTCCTCTTCCATTTTGAAAGTTATATACACTCTGTTCTAAAGCAAGTATTTTTATCCTTCTCCCCCAAAGCAAGAAACTTAGACTGCTATTCACTTCCCACTTATGTTATCGCCATGCTTTTTTGTTTTATCATGTTTGTCTTACTGCACAAGATATTTTAATTATGTTTTATTCAGTCAACATTAGTTTTGATTTACTCACATTTGCCACATCCTTTGCTTTTTAATTCTTCTTTTTACTTTCTTTTCCATATAGAATCATTTTGTTTGGACTGAAATATATACTCTAAAATTTCCTTACTGAGATCTAAACATTGCAAACTCTCTGTTTTTGGTTGTTTGAAAATATCTATCTTGCCCTCATTCTTGAGAGTTGGTATTGCTGGGTTCTGACTTCTACATTGGCATTTATCTCCTCTCAGTACATTGAGCATATCTGTTGTTTTCAGACGTCCATTGTTGCCATTAAGAAGTGAACTGTCCAATTAAGCCTCACTCATTGGAAGGCTATGTCTCTTCTCTCTGTGGAGACTTTTAGTATCTTCCCATAGTTTTTCAGTTTTCATTTTGCTGTGTCTAGGAGTGGATTTCTTTGTATTTATCCTGCTTTATAGTTAAAGTTGTGTGTGTGTTGTTTTTTTAAATCCCTCGATGGATGTCCTCAAAACATCTTAGCTATTCTTTCTTCAAATATTGTTTCTGCCTGGTTCTCTCTCTTTCTCCTTCTGGCCCTCACTTAGACCTTATTAGTCTTTATCATTCTACTTTCATGATTATTAAGCTTCCATATTTTCCATCTTTTTATCTCTCTATGCTTCATTCTCAATAGTTTATTCAACTCCACTAATTCACTGTTCTCTCTTAGGCCAAATTTTACCTTCTGTTTCTAGAATGAACTATATTTGGTTCTGCTAGGCAAGTTGTACTATTACCATTTAAAATCACTTTAAATTACACTTTTTTGGTTTTCTTTTTTTTTTTTTTTTGACAGCACAGATAGTGTGAATGTGGGTTGCAAACCACATGAGGCTACATGTGGTTACAAAATTCCAGGGGAGGATTTTCTCTTCTTTTCAATGACAAAGGTCCAGACAGTACTTGTCCTCACTGTTCCCTTAGGAGAGGGGCAGAGAGTAAGTTTATTTCTAGGCTATACCTTTAGAGGATAGCCTTCGGGCTCCAGAATTTATGGAAGTTTATTATTATCTTACTTGTTTTTTTTATTATTATTAATTGACATCTTGAATGAGTCCTGGTCCTTGCCTCCTTATTTCTAAACCCTGCAAGACCTTGAACACCAAGGCTCAAGTTCATGGCAAATATGCTCAATGCAAAAGCGGTCTGCTTTTGTTTCTGGATAACTGTCATTACTAAAGTTTTATTCAGAAGATTCCTTACTTTTTTGCCAGCTTGTGGATGTATTGAAGATTATTTTGTTTGTTTTCAAGAATGACCAAAAGTGTCATTAACTTTTTTAAAATTTTTTATTGAGTAAGGTATTACAAATGTGTCTTTATCACTCCATTGTCCCCTCACCCCCCGTCTTGCCCTCACCCTCACCCACTGTTGTCTGCGTCCATCACTTATGCTTATATGCATGCATACAAGTCCTTTGGTTGATCTTTCCCCCTTACCCCCATCCTCCTCTACCTTCCCTCTGAGATTTGATGGTCTGATCGATGCTTCTCTGTCTCTGGATCTGTTTTTGTTCATCGGTTTATGTTGTTCATTATAGTCCACAAATGAGTGAGATCATGTGATATTTATCTTTCTCTGACTGACTTATTTCACTTAGCATAATGCTCTCCAGCTCCATCCATGCTGTTGCAAATGGTAGGAGTTCCTTCCTTTTTACTGCGGCATAGTATTCCATTGCATAGATGTGCCAAAGTTTTTTAATCCACTCATCTGCTGATGGGCACTTAGGCTGATTCCAAATCTTAGCTATTGTAAATTGTGCTGCTATGAACATAAGGGTGCATATATCCTTTCTGATTGGTGTTTCTGGTTTCTTGGGATATATTCCTAGAAGTGGGATCACTGGG
Source organism: Myotis lucifugus (assembly GCF_000147115.1). Classification (NCBI taxonomy): domain Eukaryota; kingdom Metazoa; phylum Chordata; class Mammalia; order Chiroptera; family Vespertilionidae; genus Myotis; species Myotis lucifugus. The sequence continues at coordinate 10,270 of NW_005874556.1, forward strand.
TCAAATGGAAGTTCCATTTTTAGTTTTTTGAGGAAACTCCATACTGTTCTCCACAGTGGCTGCAGCAGTCTGCATTCCCACCAGCAGTGCACAAGTGTTCCTTTTTCTCCGCTTCCTCTCCAGCACTTGTCATTTGTTGATTTGTTGATGATGGCCATTCTGACAGGTGTGAGATGGTACCGCATTGTCGTTTTGATTTGCATCTCTCAGATGATTAGTGACTTTGAGCGTGTTTTCATATGTCTCTTGGCCTTCCTTATGTCTTCTTTCGAAAAGTATCTATTTAGATCCGTTGCCCATTCATTAACTTTTTAATAGCAATAGGAAAAAAGGACAAGAAAGAAGAAAGAGAGAGGAAAGAGAAAAAAGGGATGGGATGGAAAGGAGAGGCTGAAAGAAGAAAGAAAGGGAGAGAGTGAAAGGAGTAAAACACCCAAACCCTGACCCTGAATTTAAAAGCTGTTGGCATTTGGAGGAAGTGTTTTGGACGTCCCTAAAAGTCAAAGCACTGTTATTACTTTTTAAAAGAAAATCCCAAGATAGACGGCATGAGGAAATGTCACATATGGAAATATCTGAACAGAAAGATGCCATTCCTACAGACCAGATTTAAGGTGTACAATTCTATAATACATCATCTGTATATTGTATTATGGAGTTGTACACCTTAAGCCTATATAATTTTATTAACCAATGTAACCCCAATAAATTCAATTAAAAAACATTGGAATTGTGTTTCTTACAGAAAAGAATCTCTTGGTTAATCAAATCAGCATTCAATAAGTCCTATACTATTAGTAGATTAGAACTATACTATAAGCAACAAATGTAAAGAGAAAAAAATCAATCATTCATGTATACTTTTTCAATGTAAGGGTTAATGGCTATGTGGCTTCCTTAAAAGAAAGGAAAATAAAAGAAAAGAAAAGGAAAGAAAGGGAAAGAAAAGAAAAGGAAAGAAAAGAAAAGGAAAGCTCCTAAATATTGGGCTTGTTTTCTCTAAAGAGAGCTGGCACTTATAGACCAGAATAATTTGTTTACAATAGGTTGTCCACAGTTCCATCACACCTTCCACTCTGGGTTAATAGAATTCTGTAGAAGGTGATACTAGCCTCATTCAACTGCTCCTGCTCAAAAAAGAAGTGCCACAGCTGTTGTCTTATTGGAAGTCACAGCTAAGCTCAAAAGCTAAGCTAATCAGAACTTGACCCACATACAGGAGAACTTCTAGCTTTAACATTCCCCATAACTAAGAGTTTTCTTTGAATTGATCTTAGGCTTGAAAGTAACACTTTCTACTTAAGTGCCAGATGAATGAAAGTGGTTTGATGTTCAATTCACAGCCAACAACACTTTTCAAAATGGCCTTTTAATAAGGTTGGGTATCTCTCTGTTGTTTAACCATGCCTGAAATGGGAATATTATATGTAATTGAGAATTACAGTCACTACCTAAGCATTTCTAAGAATTGCTGATCATTTAACATCCTAACCATGGACAGATTTGAAAGTCAGCTAATTGGTTTGCCCAAGATTGTAGTAGAGTCAGAAGTAAAATGTAGGGTCTTATTATCTGCCTCACTGTTCCATTCATTAATTAACACCCTCAATTTAATAAAATAAATAGTTTCATGGAAAAATGGCATAATCAGGGTAAGGAAGTAAACCAGTACATTCCAGATTCCTCCCTTTTAGGGCAAAAGAGAGAAAACTTCCTTTAAATCTATTATATAATTCTATATAAATCTATTATATAAGTTGAAACTCTTTCTTCCTAAAGATGTAACAACCTCAAATAGCAACAATCCAATTGAGCATTTTGTTATCTAACCAAAACCCCTTCATGTGAAATGTTTATGCTATACTATTAATTTAACAAATATTTACCTAACACTATTTTTAAAAATATATATATTTATTGATTTCAGAGAGGAAGGGAAAGGGAGTGATAGAAACATCAATAATGAGAGAGAATTATTGATTGGCTGCCTCCTACATGTCCCCCACTGAGGACTGAGCTTACAACCCAGGCGTGTGCCCTTGACTGGAATCGAACCTGGGACCCTTCAGTCTGCAGGCTGATGCTCTTTCCACTGAGCCAAACCAGCTAGGACTACCTAATACGATTTAAACCAGGAACTGGAGGATGGCTGAGTAGACCCTATTCTGCAACTCATGGAGGCTGGTATGAGTCTAGTAACAAAGAACATATAAAAAGGGGATTAAAATAAAGAGATTAAGGAACTATAGCAGGTGAAGTACAAGACATTATGAGGTATCTGAGAAGGCTTCCTAGAGGAAGGAACATTTAGGTTGAGACCTAAATGATGAGTAGGAGTCATCCAGAAAAAGTGGGGAGTGGAAGGTGAATGTTTCAGAAAGAAGACTAGCAAGATCAAAGGCAGAGATGAGAGTGAAAATGTGGTGAGTTTGCTGGTTGAATGAACGAAGGAATGAAGGAATATTCAATGATAGACGTTTCTGAACAGGGGAGAAATATGTTTTAGGACAGCCTATTGTATTTCTTTGAAGTCTAACCTGAAGAGTTCCTGTGTATGTTGATTGCATATTACTGTCTGATATAGATTAAACAGAAAGTGGCGCTCTGAAGGCAATTCTTAGGCACAAAAGCAAGGCCTTGTGACCTAACCACCTTGGATCTATAATTTAAGGACTTGGGACATACCCAAGGATGCTTCTGGATGGTAGGTTATGATGACCTCTGCTAGTGGGCCTGTAGGGGACTCTAATTAGTATAGTCACTTACAAATAACCCTAAACTGTGAGCTCCTGTAATTTACAGGGCGTATCATCTACCTGCCTCTTGCTTTCTGTGTTTGCTTCATTCTCCCCAGTGTTGAGTAAAGCCTGGTTTAAATGTTCAGGGCCAGCTCTCAGCTGTGATAAGGACATGAGACTCTGGGCCTCTATTGAACCAAGGACTTTAAAGGGGGACCAGTACCTGTCCTCGGCCAGTGCGATGGTGGTAGGGACAGTGATGGAGGTAAAAGAGAACTGCCAGGGAAAAATAAGCCACAGAAGACACAGAGTAAGGCTGCAAACCCAGCTCTCTCCCCATTTAGAGATTTTATCAACAGAGACAGGCGGATGGTTGGAGATTGAGGCTGAAACCTCCCTCTGGGCGCCAGCGCAGCGGCGGGACCGCGCCATCTCAGGCAGCGTTCACCGGCATCCAGAGATCGGCTACTAGCCCGGCGGCTACTGACCCGGAGGCAGCGATTCGCAAACAGCGCGACTGCAAGAGCCAAGGGGAGACCTGCACCCCTCCACGGAAAGGTTGGACTTGCCTCGAAGATTCAAGCAACAGCGGCCTCCTGATCACCACACGCTCTGCCTGGGGAACAGTTGCTGCGTCTGAAGCCTCCCTCCACCAGCCAGAAGAGCCACCACAACTGTGAACAGCACCCATCAGAGGCCCTGCTATCAACAGAGGAGCCGCTGCTACCACAACCGCCCAAGGAGCAACCACAGACCGAGGAGCCACTGCCACCCAGGGAGCAGCCACTGCCACCCAGGGTCCAGCCACTGAACGATTCAACAACTAGTAATGTCAGTGAGATCAAACATGGGTAGACAAAGAAACCCCCAAAGGAAAGAAAAGGAGGACTCGCCAGAAAAGCAGCTAAGTGAGACAGAGATATGCAACATGACGGAAAAAGAATTCAGAATAAGGTTCCTAGAGTACATGCACCGGATGTTCAAGAAGCAAGAAGAAACAGATGAAAAACTCAACTACGTATGCAAGAAGCTAGAAGAAACAGGTGAAAAAATCAACAACTTAAGTAAGTCCCAAGAAGAAATGAAGAGCGACATAGCTGCAATAAAAAACACCATTGAAAGTATCAACAGTAGACTGGGAGAAGCGGAGGACCGAATCAGTGAATTAGAAGACAAGGAAGCAAAACACACTCAAACTGTACTGCAAATGGAGAAAAAAATTAAAAGGCAGGAGGAGAGCCTAAGGGAACTTTGGGACAACATGAAACGAAGCAACATACGAATAATAGGGGTGCCAGAACAACAGAAAGATGAACATGGATTAGAAAACCTATTCGAAGAAATAATATCAGAAAACTTCCCTGAGGTGGGGAAGAAAAAAGTCACACAAGCCCAGAGAGTCCCAAACAAGGTGAACCCGAAAAGACCCACACCAAGACACATCATAATTACCATGGCAAATGTTCAGGATAAAGAGAGAATCTTACAGGCTGCAAGAGAGAGGCGGAAAGTAACATACAAGGGATCTCCCATTAGATTATCAAATGATTTCTCAACAGAAACACATCAGGCCAGAAAAGAATGGACGGAAATCTACAAAGTGATGCAAAGCAAAGGACTGAATCCAAGAATACTCTATCCAGCAAGGCTATCATTCAAAATTGAAGGGGAAATAAGAAGCTTCACAGACAAAAAAGGGCTAAGGGAGTTTATCACCACCAAGCCAGCCATGCAAGAAATGCTAAAGGGACTGTTGTAAAAGAAGAAATATCAAGCTCAGAAAGAAAACAGCCACACACACACACAAAAAAGAAATGGCTACAAACAAGTACCTTTCAATAATAACTTTAAATGTAAATGGACTAAATGCTCCAACCAAAAGACATCGAGTGGCTGAATGGATAAAAAAACATGACCCATACATCTGCTGTCTACAAGAGACCCACCTCATTGGAAAGGACTCACACAGACTGAAAGTGAAGGGATGGAAAAATATCTTTCACGCAAATGGAAAGGAAAAGAAAGCTGGGGTAGCAATACTTATATCTGACAAAATACATCTCAAAGTGAAGGCCATAACCAGAGATAAGGAAGGCCACTTCATAATACTAAAGGGATCAATACAACAAGAAGATATAACCCTGGTAAACATATATGCACCCAATGCAGGAGCACCCACATACATAAGAAAACTTCTGGAAGATATCAGGGGAGATATCGACAATA
>NW_005874557.1:0-15233 GCF_000147115.1 Myotis lucifugus
AATTGATAGCTAAAGTAAACTTTTTTTCTATCTCTTTCTTTCTTTCTTTCTTTCTTTCTTTCTTTCTTTCTTTCTTTCTTTCTTTCTTTCTTTCTTTCTTTCTTTCTTTCTTTCTTTCTTCTTTCACAGAAGGCAAGTCTGGGATCAATAAATCGGTTAGACAAGGAGGACTGACTTTGCCAATTAGATTCTATAGTGGATAGTTTCCATAAACTGAATGGCTTTAATTGTTGTGCCCAGGTCTTGAGAAAATATATTTAAGCCATATGATAAGACAAAAGTATGGTATTGAAAATTAGTATTATCTAAAGAATATTGAAAATAGCAATATTTTGATTTTTCTCAAACTTTTGTGAGGATATTGGGTTAAACAAAGTATGTAAAAGATCAAGTGTCATTTAAGAAGACTTGGTAAACCTTCTTGGTATATTTCCCCAAAACTGAGAAAGTGAATATTTCATTACTGGATAACACATCACTTCACAAGTCAGGTAGTTTCTAATTCTTGGCTTTCAACAAAATAACTAAGTTATGAGTTGAGAGACTATTAAAAATAATTATGAGTTGAGAGACTATTAAAAATAATTTTAGGTGATAGATCATTGTATGAAAGTTGGCATCTAACTCAGAGAAAATTCACAGAAATGGGTGATATTGCAATAGAGATGGTCTTGCATCTTATTCAGCTTATTGTAAGACAATCTCAGTTTACATCCATAAAAATGAAAAATAAGAATAGATATGTTACTGAAAACTGTGTCCGTCTAGTGACAAGTAATACTCATCTATGGACACATGAGTTAATTACAAAAACAAATAATCTCTTTATGAGGTAAACACCCACAATTATTTGATGAGGTTCAAAATTTTAATATATTTATTCTTCTGTTTAATTGTGTACTAAGATAATTATAATTATGATAGAATCAAGATAATATCTTAATACTTAAAGCCTAAAATCTTTGTTTTAAATTTACATAAACATTTTTGTTGTAGAGTGTGATAGGTGTGACAATGTGACCTCTTAAATATAAAAATATATTATGCTAGGAATCTGTGTGTGTTTGTGTGTGTGTGTGTGTGTGAGAGAGAGAGAGAGAGAGAGAGAGAGAGAGAGAGAGAGAGAGAGAATTGGAATGGGGGAAAAGTTTCAAGGAGAAAAGAAATTAGATAACTTTCCTAACTGTTAAGGTAAATTTGTCCATCTTTTTTTTTTAAGTGTATGAAGGCAAATGCCTATCATTATGTTATTAAGTTTTGTTACTATATTTAAAAGTGTGATTTAACTATATTATTTTAAAACCTCATTATTTACAATATACCAAAAATCACAGAAATTGTACCTGTTTAAACTTTTAGTTTTAAAAAAATTGAGACATAAACCTAAATTTTCTGCAGTTTAGAGAGAATACAAGTAAAACATTTCAAAAACCATCAGCATAATTCAGAGGTAGACGGAAGCAAAGAAGGCATTTGAAGCTAGATTTTGACTCCTGGTTGCAGAATTTTGTATCTGTAATAATTCAATGGAGGGATTATCACAAGGCAGTAGGAAACACCTTTCTTTTAACTTTTTATTTACTTTTTGTCGCCAACATACACAGAACTTCCAGAGAGGCAGAAATGAAGCTGACATGAGCAGAGAAAAAAGTTTCAAATATGTAGAGCCAGAAGCCAAATATGGAAGGTTCTGAATCTTATGACTTGTATTCAAAGATACTGGACAGAGCTTTCCCCACACTTGACAACATAGTAAGTGTTACATGAGATTACTAATAATGGGTTGTGAAACTGAAAAAAAAAACTTTTCTAAACAATAAACTGTAAATTATACAAACAAATTTTGATCAACCCTGTAAGAGGATCAGACTGATTTGACTTTCTCTTCTCTGTGTAGACAATATTCCCAAACTGTTGTCAAATGAAGAGTCAATCAAGACTATGCAGCCAAAATATGTAGGGAAATAAGTATTATAGAGGTGTGAAAGGCAGTTATTCATAAAAGTATTATTTTATTTTTCTCTATTTTGTACTGTCTGTGGTACTTGTCATCTTTTTAAAATTAGTAATTTGTTATTTCTTGCTATATATAATTTTTCTCTTGTATGTCTAACTTTGTGTTTATAATTTTGAATTCCTCTTTCTTTTAAAGGACCACCAATTTGTATATCTGTCAGTCCTCATAAAACCTAGATTTGTCTCTGGCCTTAGATATGATTTGGTGCAACATTCTTATTATATAAATGAGATGAGAGGCCCAGATTGTTGGGTTTTCTTTTTTTTACTTCTTGGAATCACATAATAAGGGCAGGATTGTGTCAACAATGCAGGCCTCTGAGCAGTGAGTCAAATCTGTCATCATTAAATTGATTGGTGAGAGAATAATTTAATTTTTTTTCTGTATCTGAACCTACACTTAGAGTTTTAGCTGAGAAATGGGATTGCAGAGATAAACTCTAGGATTCAAAGGCTGCTATAGAGAGATTGTGCAGAAAAAAATGTAAGCAGTTCTGTATGGATTTCTTTGAGGATAAAGGTAGTATTTGTCAAAATGGCTAGAAATGAGGAGGGACCACTTTAGGGTTCTGCCAATTCTTACCAACCAGAAAGTCCCAGAAATCATGGCCCTTTTTAAAAAATTTATCTTTATTGTTGAAAGTATTACATATGTCCCCTTTGTTTGTTTGTTTTCCCATTGACCCCCTCTACCTGGCACCTGCCCCTTCCAGGCTTTCACCACACTATTGTCTGTTTCCATGGGCTATGCATATATGAGTATAAGTTCCCCGGTTAAATTTGGAGTTGCAAACTCAAATGATGTTCAACAGCATTGGTGAATAAAGCAGGAAAAAAACAGATAATGTGAGACTCACATGATTAAAGTGACATGGTCTGTGTTCATGTTTCCTGAGGCTGGATGCTCTCTGAATAGCACACAGGGGATGTTTCAGAGCGTGGAGAGCTAGAGGGAATTTCCTTAACTCAGTTCTGTCATAGAAATCTCGCCATAAATATGGTCTAGGGATCCCTTCTAATTATATTCGGTAACTGTCTCTGCACAATTAAAATGAATGCGTATTTGGAGACCTCCAATTACTAACATCGTGCAGAGGGCAAATAAAATAGAGATTTGGTTTCTAACAAGACGGAAACTTTGAATTTGAAAAGCAAATAAATGAGACTTGCTCATACTGATGAAGCCTAACTGGACTGGGATAGAATTTAAACCCATATGCAGTAGTGATTTACTGAGAAGGCTTACAGTAGCAGTTCCAGGGATATTAGGCTGCCATTAGAGACATGCTTTCCAGGCTAAGCAGAGTCATTATAGCAAGGGTACTATACAGCCTTCTCAAATTTCAAAGGCCAATTGAAAGCACATTTCAATGATCGGTCAGAAGCAGCCCCTGAGGGAGGCAGGGCCCTCTAAGCATTGTCTTTGAATTCAGGGAAGGAAAGGGGTGTTGACTCAGTGTTTGTTGCATTCAGGCAACTGGTCCCTCCAACCATCTCCATGTCTCAAGGGTTCTCTAAGCCCCGAGAAGCCTCCTCTTCCATCCTCGGCTCTAGGTTTTGTAAGAACTCCTGCCATTGTTCTAACGCCTAGAGCCCTCTGTCTTTTGTGTGGACAACAGAATAGTGGGAAGGAAAATAAAGCAAGTCCTAGTGGAGGTGTTTAAAAATTATATTTATGAAGAATTATACTATGAAGTGGAGGCTACAAACTGGCTGACTGTGGGCGAATCTAGATGGTAGATGTATTATTGTGCTTGAATATGATTTTTTAAAGAAAACTATGACTCAGTATTTAAGGATCTTAAATTTGACTTGAAAACATGGATTTTCAGTTTCTCCAGAAATATTTAGCAAAACTGGGTCTTGTTCTTGCAGGGCAACCATGAGATTCTGCTGGACCACTGGGTCGTAGCTTGGACGTATTACTCTGGCTCCTCAGAGCTGCAGTTGCTAATTCAGGTCAGATTTGCAAGAGCCCATTGAGGGGAAAGGGAAGGGGAGCTTGGGGAAGCTGAGAAAGTGATCACAACACTGATGTAACTCTTTGAAGGAAAGAAGGAAGGAACAAAGGAAGGAAGGGAGGAAGGAATGGGGAAAGGGAGGGAGGGAGGAAAGGAGGAAGGAAGGGAGGTTAATTAGACTAGGAAGAGCCTAAGACAAATATGTAGTTATAAGAAATTTCAGCAACGCTGATGGGAAGTCTTAAAAATTCCATTGTCCCCAAGTCCCATGACTTTCAGGAAAGGGCCTTCTTTGGTTTCCCTGCAGTTATCCAAAGCCTCTGAGGGGTTTCTGAGCTTAACTCTGCTGTCTCAGGGATCTGAGAGGGGTATTCTCATAGCTCCCATACCTTCAATTACTCCAGTCTTCCCACTACTTACTGTTTGATTAGGATTCTGACAGTTTCATTTTCCCATGCCCATCTGTTTCCTTATTTCCCAGGCCATTGATGGCATTGTATTGGCTTCTTTTGTTTCAAGCCTGAGGATTTTAAGGCCAGGTTAAGTATGTGCTTTTGTCCTTTAATGAAAAACAAGAACAGGGACAAGGTTATATTTATATTGTAATGAAAGGTAATGCTATTATGGTCATTGACAGATTTAGACTCATTCATTTATTCATTCAGTTGTTCATTCAAAAAATACCAAATATGTACCATGCATGAGGCACATAGTACACACACACACACACACACACACACACACACACGGGCTCTCAAGTTACTCCAGATGTCTGTTCATCTTGTCTCCATTGAAACATCAATCATATTATTCTGTTATACTATGATGTATTTGATATGTTAGTAATCTTTTCTCATTTTTCTCATTTGTAATTTTGGGTTACTAATATCAGCCTTGTAAGGAATGGACATAATATATGTGAAGCATCACGTACAGTATATAACAAAAGTTAATTCCTGCTAGGCTAGTGTGGCTCAGTGAGGAAGGAACCAGGAGGCCACTGGTTCAATTCCCAGACAGGGCACATGCCCAGGTTATGGTCTTGATCCCCAGTGAGGAGCATGCAGGAGACAGCAAATCAATGATGTTTCTCACTCATTGATTTTTCTATCTCCCCCTCTCCCTTCCTCTCCCAAAATAACAATAAACATATATTTTAAAAAGTTAATTTTCTTTCTTTAATTCCTTTGACCTCCACCACTTAAATACAAAGGTATTATATTTTGTTATACTGAAGAAAGATGTGGTACCTAAGTTAATTTATACAGATAATCAAAATTGGCCTTTGACTCAAGATCCAGTGGTATCTTTCCAACAGATTCATCTTTTTAAAAATATTCAATGTTAAGGTATATAGTATCAGGCATAGTGATTGATACCTTTCCTAAACACAATGTTGCTTAGTAATTATCAACAAAATTCAATGAAGGTTTTAGCAAACAGGTGAGGATTGAGGGATAATAAGACTAGTTTTTTTTCAACCTGTTTATTATTTCCATTAAATCAATTTTTTTGTCACACGAATAGTCACAACACTACACACTAACATAAAATCCTATTTTATGCAGACTGAAAAAATTAATATTTATAAATATTAATAAATGGCAGTTAGATTTTTTTTGCCATTTCTGTGATATCTGGGTCTACTTTTTATAGTACTGCTAAAGGATGAAAATTTTCACAACAATCCCATGATCTGAAAATGCAGAATAGCACACATGAATTGCTACTTGTTATTTCTGGATAGTTACAAACATAGTAAGATTCTGTTTGACTCTAAATAAAGCAAGAATTATTCTGTTTTGCAGGAGGATACACTTTTATATTTATATCCAAATAGGCAAAAAAAGATGGAACAGCTGTGTCATTAAATTACTTTCTTCTCAGTGATTTACTGTATTAATCATGACTCTTTCAATATCCCCTTTTATGTTCCAAAAGCATATAACCTTCTTATTTGAATGTTCCCTTGTTACACTTTATTTGACTAAGTTAATGAATTACAAATGAAGTTCACAAAATAATTTATTGCCCCCAATGAATATTACTTTATTTCAGATTGAGATACACCAATTAATATTCCATTTCCTCTGTGGGAGTCTGAGGACTCATTGATTCTTCTCCATTGCATTTAATTTTAGTATAAAGAATGATGGCTTGCATTATAAGACTCTGAAGGTTTTTCTTCAACTTGTTCTTGATTCTAGATAGTTAGTTTTTCAGTTTAAATTATGGGTGGTTTAATCCTTATGTTTCACCACTACAGAAATCAAGAACTTGTAAGCTGATTGACTTGGAAAGGATAGAGTTCAAAACATACTAAGGATATATATTCACTCTTGACTAGGAAGCCCAAAGTTGAAGAAATATTGAAAAGAGATAGGATGAACAAAAGGGAACATGGACCATGTTTCTATGTCAATAATATATAGTCAACTTCATCAATACTTTGAGTCAAGCCAGATGATTGACTGATTAACTAAATAAGATATTTTAGGCATCATAAAAACAAAGTTTAACTTGGGCTATATGGAGACAGTTCAAGATGATTATATTTATAGAATAAGCAGAGTAGTGGGTATATATTTATATATTTTTTCTTTTGTGGTTCAGTGGGAGGAAGAAGAGATATTTGCAATTCAATACAATTCAACAAATTTTAATTGAACTGCATTGTATTCTCTACCCTTTGGTCATCACTAGATTGAATAATGTTTAAATCAAATATACAACTTATGACTAAATTTTTAAGTGTCAAATAAATTGATTTTATTTGAAGAGAGCAGGGGATTCTGTCACCTGGGACAAAGATGTCAAGTATGGAGTCACCCTAAGATCCACTTTATTCCATCTGGATTCATGGCTGCCCTCACATGATCCCGATGCCCTGAGCAACTTGAACTCATTACATCAACTCTTCCTCCCTGTTGAAAGAAATGCTGGCCTGAGCGTATTCTTGCTGGTACCCCATGTGAGGTGACATTGTGTAGAATAATTTATTATTTTAAAATAATGCCAATAGTTAAATACATAATCAAACATCAATGGAACCACATTTAAAAAGGAAGCTGGACTTCGCTTCTTTTCCTAAACATTCAAGGCCATTTAATGGTCTGCAGTCTAAACATGCACATCAAAACCGAGTTGTTCCTCCCCTCAAGGTATCATGTAATCTGACCTTTTCTGAGAACCTTTTTCATTCATCATTTTCTATAGAGGCACCTGCCATGTGGGAACAAAATTTGTTGTTGCTGTTGTGGCCTAGGCAGAGAAATGTAAAATTTGAGGCAATGCATACCCTGTTCTGTATCCTCTATTCTACACTGTACAGAGTTATTTCTTTTTTTCTCTGTGTGCACTCTCTTCATATACTAATTAGAGACAGAGATATTAATTCCACTCTGGATTTACAGAGATGATTCAATCCTGACTACTGCTCTATAAGACCTTACAATATGATGTGCTGGAGATCTGCAAACAATAAAACGACACAGTAGAATGGAAATAGACTTTCTAGGAGAGGTACTCAGTGATTGGAGAGTGATGAATTTCCTCAGAGGGATAACAGGTAGTATGTGAGTTTCTTTTGAAGGATGGTAGAGTTTCTTCTTTATTCTCCGCAGTGTTGTGTGTATGCAGGTGTGGAAGGCATTGGCCAGGTGGAAGACATTTCCGGTGGTGGGTTGAACTAAAGTTTTCAGGTGGAAGAAGTTACTGAGGACATTTTTCAGAAGTCACAGGTGGCTGAAGTGCAGGAAGCAGGAGAGGATTTAGCTGCGGATGAGGCTAGCAGGGCAGATTGGGACCACATTGTGATGGATTTTTCTTGGAGTCAGTGAAGAAAAAGCTTCTGCCCTGGGAGCAAGCTGAAAGTTAAATTAGATTGTTTGAACTAGAGGCAGGAAAACTGTGGCATTAATCCTTGGAAGAGGTGATAAGGGTTTTAATTATGGAGGATAAATGAAAGCAAGAAGAGAGATCTGGGAACCAATGGGGGTACAATTGTGTTATAAAGCAATGTTTTCCAGAAATAGTAAAAAATTTAGCCCTGCCAGTGTGGCTCAGGAACCAAGAGGTCACGGGTTCGATTCCCGGTCAGGGAACATGCCAGGGTGGAGGTGCGTGCAGGAGGCAGCTGATCGATGATGTTCCTCTCTCATCGATGTTTCTATTTCTCTATCCCTCTCCCTTCCTCTCTCTCTAAAAATCCATTTAAAAAAATAGATTATCCAGTTCTGTAATGGAGTCCCTTTCCTTAACCTCCACCTATGACAATGGTAGAGTATGAATTATTCTATTCTCTCCTCATGTACAAATTATAGCAAAACACAGTATTATTCTGTTTACATATGTATTGGTTGGGATACATACATGCAAATAACAAAGTTATCTCTGGCTAGTTTAATTGTGTAAGAAGTAAGTTATTAATGGCCATTGAGCAGGTACAGAGACGCGGGCTCTGATGCAATGAAACCCAGCACAGTGAAGAACCCTGTGGCAGGGTCCCCTCAGGGTCACTGCGGCCCAGCTCCTGTCACCCAGACAGAATGTGAGACAGCCCACCAACTGCCATTTCCAAAGAACTAAATGTTTCTACTCCAACTTTGCTAAAGATCAATTTCCCTGAATGAAGTTTCTGTACATAATTGCTTCATTTCAAATTCAAGTCTCATGTGATTGGCACTGATTGGAAGGATGTAAATCATGTTTGCACTTGCCTAGAAACAATTTTTTTCTGAATTCTACCCCAGAAGAGCAGGATTCATAATGTAGGAAATGATTAAAATATGAGGAGGCTGCCCAAAATATATTAATACTATTGCATATTAGTAGTCCATAAATGCAATATTATTATATATCAGTAATTCATAAGTGAAATATACATGTGATACACACCAGGATTTATTACTGTTAGGCAGTGCTCTGTTTTACTTTTGAAAAAATCTAAGTGGCTTTCTTATGCATATCTAATTAAATGCAGTATCGCTCCTATATATTACTAGTCAAATTTTGCTAGGCTAGACTTTGATAAAAAAAGAGTCCCTCCTCAAATCTCAGTGTCTTAAAATGACCAACTCTTCTTTATTAGTCATGTTACATAATCTTTGTGGGTCATCTGTAATTCTATTACTATTTGAGATTATTGATTCTGCTTTATATATTTTCTCCATTGTTTAATCCAGTACTTTGGACATCCTGTTTCCATGGAAGAAGAGAAAGAGAGAGGGGTGGGGTGAGGGGGAGAGAAAGGATAAAAACGGAATTACGTAATCTCTCTAAAGCTTCTGCTTGGATTTGGCATATATCACTGCTAATTTCATTGGTTAAAAAAAAGTGTCATTGTTAAGCCTCATACCATTTGGGTAGGAAAACGTAGTACTCTTATAGAAAGGACAGTAAATAATTGTCAATAATAACATACTATTTCAATATTCCTTCATCATCTCAAATAGTTGTTCCTAGCCTTACTTAAAAAATACACTGACCTTAACTATAAGTTTGTGTCCAGTCACCTGCTAATTTGGATATTGTGATAATCTGTACCTTGGATTTTGATGTGAATCTCTTTGAGAGCCATGGACAAAATTATTTTTCTTGCCCCATTTTTGTGGGCTACATATAAAGGCAGACAGGGTAGTTCCATTAGGGCAGGGAAAAGATGGGAAAAAATACAGGAGTCAGTGTTCTATAGCAATTGTCTACTCAGTATGATTCTCACAAGCCTATAAAACCGTTCAGAAGGGATTGATCAACAGACAATGTCAAACTTTTTTTTGAGATATATGGTGTCTTTTGAAAAATGAATTACTCCAAGTAGAAACTACATAGAAGTATTAAGAGTAAAAATAATGTAATCATAATAGCTCATACCTCTTGAGTATTTACTGTTCCAGATACTGTCTTTAATTTCATCTCAACTTTATTTTAAATGAGGAAACTAAAGTTTAACCAATGTTATGAAGCTAGGAGGTGAAGAACAAGGACATGAACTCAGTTCTATTTGACTTAAGAGGTCATTTTCTAATCATTAAATTCATATATATATATATATATATATATATGTGTGTGTGTGTGTGTGTGTGTGTGTGTATATATATATATATATATATATATATATATATAATTTCTTACCACAGAAAATGAGAATTTAGCTTTATTTCCTCCCTCTGCAGTTCTTATACTTGTATTTTTCTGCCTTCTCATTTACCTGCCTCTCAATACACACACACACACACACACACACACACACACACACACACACATATATCTCCTTATTTTATCATACTTTTTTTTCAAAGTGGCTGCACCATTTTATATTCCCTCCAGCAGTGCATAAGGAGTCTAATTTATTCACATCTTCACCAATACCTATTATCTGACTTTTTTTATTATAGTCACTGAAGTGGATTTAAAGTGGTATCTCATTGTGGTTTTGATTTGCATTTCCCTGATGACTAATAATATCAGACATCTCCTCATGTGCCTATTGACCATTTATAAATCTTCTTTGGGGAAGTGTCTATTCATGTCCTTTGCCCATTTTTAAAACTGGGCAAAGGACATGAATACTACTGAGTTGTAGTAGTCCTTCCTGTATTCTAGATACAATCCCGTATTAAATTAGATTTGCAAATAATACATTTAAAATCTAAATTCAAAAATGTTATGAAATGAAGTGATTAATGAAGAGTTCTGCTTGGTTGGGGTGTAACTCATCTGATGGGGATCTTCTGGACCCATGCTAGTGGCTTAAATTTCTATTTTCTGCGTCAGCAAGTCTTCAGGTCTAACTTTAAAACGATCATCCATATATAGAACCAAACATGAAAATTCTGCCTCGTCCTGGGAGGCCCTGCAGGTTGAGAATAGGATAGTCTCAGAACCATAGCTACACTCTCACACCAAATGCTCTCTGCTCTGGAGAAATGCACGGGGAACATGTCTTTGGCAGTGAGTGGTCTGGGACTCCAGTTTTGTTCAAGTTGAAACTTAGTGAGCCAGTGTTGGCAGGAGATGAGTGAATCACTTTGCAC
Source organism: Myotis lucifugus (assembly GCF_000147115.1). Lineage (NCBI taxonomy): Eukaryota > Metazoa > Chordata > Mammalia > Chiroptera > Vespertilionidae > Myotis > Myotis lucifugus. Next base: position 11,012 of record NW_005874557.1, read on the forward strand.
ACAGAGGCCTTTGTAGAATCATTTGTATCTGTAACACTCAGGCTTATGGTGATTCAATAGAAAAAATGGGATCCTGGGGACTCTACTTAATATCTGTTCAAAGCCAAGGAGAAATGCCTCCAGGAAAGACTTAACTTCCTCTAAGTTACCTGATCCTGTGACCCAAAAGAGGCAGGAAGCGATCATGAAAAGGCCTGTGAACAAGCTTGGTTGGCCTTCTTTCATATTTCTTAGTTGGCTGCTTTGCTGAAGTCAGTCCAATTTCCTTATAAGCTCAGTTATGATTTATACCACTTGTCTGTCAATCCAGGCATATCGGCCTGGAACTCTGTCCAAGCCTGGGAGGGAATGAATGGGTGAGGATCCCCCCCCCCCACTATATTGAGATATAATTGAACAACAAAGTTGTAATATATTTAAAGTGTACAAGGTGATGATTCGATATATGCACATTGTGAAATGATTCTGCCAATCGAGTTAACACATCTATCACTCACATAGTTACTTTTTTTTGGTTGTTGTTGGTGAGGATGCTTTTTACTCTCTTAGAAACATTCAAGTAATACAATACAGTATTATCAACTATAGTCACTAAATTATAGATTAAATTCTCAGAAGTTATTCACCTTATAACTGGAAGTTTATACCCTTTGACCATCCTCTCCTCATTTCCACCACTACCCAGCTCCTGGTAATCACCGTTCTACTCTCTCTTTCTGTGAATTCAACTTTTTAAAAATTTATTTCACATGTAAGCAATGCCATATAGTATTTGTCTTTGCCTACTTTATTTTGCTTAGCATAATGCCTACCAGTTTCTTCCATATTGTTGCTAATGGCAGAATTTTATATATAACTATATATTTTATATATAATTTAAAAAATTCCCTCATCTATCAGTGGAATGGGAAAGTTCAGGTATCTCTTCAAGATAATGGTTTGTTTCCTTTGAATAATGTCCAGAAGTGGGATTGCTGGTTCATATGGTAGTTCTATTTTTATGTTTTTGAGGAACCTCCATACTGTTTTCCATAACGTAGGGATTCCTTTTGATAAGCTGCCATAGAGTCAGTGAGATCAGACAAAAACTAGCTAAATTTTATTAAGAAAAAAGTCTGGAGTCAATCTCAGCTGTATGTGTGTGTGTGTGTGTGTGTGTGTGTGTATGTGTGTGTATTTGACAGACAGAGAATTCCATGACATTTTGAAGACATAGATTGATAGCTGATCTCTGGGCTACTTAGTTTATTTAGTTGGACATCAGTAGCCTTAATTTAATTCCCTCTGTCAGCATTTAGCTTGACTCTGACATAACCATAGCCTCTGGAGTATTTTAGGGATTTCCAAAGCAAAATATTGAGATACATTTCTTCTTTGGGTTAAATCCTGGTTTCTGCCTACATGTGCTAGAAATAAAAACAGGCAATCAAATTCAACCCACAGCAAAGTGCATTTATAGCCTCTAAATATGTGACAGAGCAGGTAGGAAGAAGGTGAAACATGGATCCAGTGTTTGGGACCCAGATGTTGGCTTGTCCGTTGACAGCTCGGAGAGAATGAACTCTGCCAGCCGAGCTAGGATGCAATTGATTGAATCGATTCCAAGTTTTGGTCTGGGGGAAGCACTTTCCCTTTTTGGTTCTTTAGGCTTTTCACAGATGCCCTGAAGCTTTATGTACATAACTAGAGGCCCAATGTATGAAAATTTGTGCAAGAGTAGGCCTTCCTTCCCCCGGCTGCCGGCACTGGCTTCCCTCTGACCCCGCCTTCTTACGGAAGGATGTCCAGAATGACATCCGGAAGGACGTCTGGTCTAATGAGCATATTACCCTTTTATTATTATAGATATGTACATAAATTTAGGAAGTGAGAAATTAGGCAAAATTTTCTGCATTATATTCCATGGCAATGTTTTTTTCTCCTCTGAACACCATTAACTTTTATTGTTTAAATATCTCCTTTATATGTACAGTTTAAAAAGTCAAATTAGTCCTGAAAAAGGGTACCCATCGAAATGGACATCAATATCCCCTTCCTGCCTCTCTCCCCATTGCAAATATTTTTACTGCTTCCTTAGTTTTACCTTTGTATCTCTAATTAACTTGTTAAATTACTTTTGAAATTTTAGTTTTAGAAATTATCAACTGGTTTCTTACCACAGAAAATGAGAATTTAGCTTTATTTCCTCCTTCTGCAGTTCTTATACTTGTATTTTTCTGCCTTCTCATTTGCCTGCCTCTCAATATACTTATGTTTTATTTTAGTCAATTCAACAGTTAATGTTTACATTTTTGGACATGAAAATAATATTCACATTGAATTTAGATTTCATATCCTCTGTGTGTTCCATAATATGTGCATAAATTTAGGAATTGAGAAATTAGGCATAATTTTCTGTGTTATATTTCATGGCAATGTTATTTTTCTCCTCTGAACACCTTTTTGTTTTTCTTTTCTGTGTACTCAGAACAATGCAAACTCAAATTCAACTCTGGGTGTTCCATCAGTTTCTATCCCAGGTGGAATTTCTCCCAGAGCATTCTCTCTGCTTCAGTCTGGACTGGTCATCCCTCAGTCCACATTTCCTCTCCTCACTTACATTGTCCCTCATCTTCTTCCTGTGTTGGATCTAGTTTTACCTGTGATGGTCTTTATCCCTAAGTGATTCTTGATCCCTAAGTTGATCACTCCCAGGATGTGTATGTGACCCAAATCTCAGGCTCACAGGGTTGACTCCAATATTAGAAAAGCCTAAATGTGTATTAGGTGGATCTCTGGATTCCCCTAAAAATTGTTTGATGGGGTTCATTTAATCTTCCTCCTTTGAGAAGGATACCTCTGCCCACAAATGTGCTCCATGCTCTCAAGTAGAGTCTCTATTTTTTTAAAATATATTTTATTGATTTTTTACAGAGAGGAAGGGAGAGGGATAGAGAGTTAGAAACATCGATGAGAGCGAAACATCGATCAGCTTCCTCCTGCACACTCCCCACTGGGGATGTGCCCGCAACCAAGGTACATGCCCTTCACCGGAATCAAACCTGGGACCCTTGAGTCCGCAGGCCGACGCTCTATCCACTGAGCCAAACCGTTCAGGGCCTCTATTTTTTATTGAGACTAAATCTCAAAAGTTGGGCCAGTCCCCAGCTGTTGGCAATTAGGGACAAGATCTGGATATCTGTTCTTCAAATTGACTTTCTATCAACTCTCCTTGTATGTCCCCCTCTGTTGTCCTATTTTCGGAACCACTAGTTCCTAGTCTTTATGGAATTCAGGTAATTCAAGCCGGATCATGGTTTTTCTCTGTTCTATATTAATATTTAGTCTTCTTGGATTCACTAAGGTATTTGCTACTAATCTATTTTTCAGCTTCCAATATTTTGTTTTCATTTTCTCCTCTCCTATTTCTCCTCATCCCTCTGGATTTATATGTTAAAATTTTTTTTACTGTCATTTTATGGGGGTTTTGGAAGACTGCAAAAGTAGATAAGTATATTCAGTTTTCCTTTTTTTCCTAGAAGCTCACCATATGTACATATTTTAAATGCACTCATTTTCAATCAGTACAATTTAAACAAAACATTTAAATCCCGTCCGCCTTCTCTCTCTTCATACAACAAACTTCAAACCTGAACTGATGCATAACCTCAAAGGAAATTCTCTCTTAAGATGCTTGTTATACTTGAAATATTTATTGTGCCAATGTAAGATAGTAATCATTTCAAACTATGTGTCTTTAATTATCAGGGTTATTAAATGACCTCCCAAAATAATCACAATGGGGAGGCATTACAAAATGTCCTGCCAAGGATGCTGGATCTTTTAAAAGGGATTTTCCTGTATCCCTTGAAGAAAAGAGGTGTCATATGTTATGTATTATATGGTGCTGAAGATGTGGAATGTATTGTTCAGTGATGGAATAAGTACCATATCACTGGAAGTGCTCAAAGAGAGGCTGAGTAAGTGTCTATCAGGGATTTCAATGTTTTCATATGAAGTTAGGATAATTAAAGTCTAAGGATCCCTCCCAGTCTCTATGCATCTATGAATGTATAAATGTTAGTGAGAATCCCCTCAAATTTGCATACTTGAACATTAGCTCTGTTATGGTATGATGACTTTACACTGTGCTTAGAGGAACTAACCAGTTGTAGACCCTATGTTCTTTGTATGCTAGTTCCATGTCCAGATTATGTATTACTCTGTCATTAGTGGCTAATGT
>NW_005874558.1:0-7636 GCF_000147115.1 Myotis lucifugus
AAAAGCCAGCTTGGAGGCCTAATTAAGGAAGACCATTTTGCATGTTTCTTAAAAAAATTAAAAAAAAATGTGTCCCAAAATATTGTGGTATGTATAGTATATATTTCAGATAAAAAACTAAGATTTAGAACTTCATAGTAACACTGCCTATGCTTTCCATTCAATCACACTACAATCTAGAAACTAGTTATTCTGTAGGAGATTGGGAAAATACTAGTAACTATTCCACGGGTTCTGAATTTCCATGCTTGCTCACAGACAGTGCGATTATGGGAAATCCTTGTTTAAGGATTTTAAAAGCCCTCATGATATTCTCAGGGGTAAGCTCCTCAAAAAAACTTGGCACATATATGAACTTTATAGTATTATGGAAACCTAACCTGTTGACTTAATTAAACTGGGAATAAGCATTCACTTACTAGTAAGTCATACCAAATAGGAGTACTCAACAGTACGCAAGCTAATCACCTATGATGTCTGCTATAATGAAAACATCTAAAGTTACTTACAAACAGCCCAGCAGGAATGGCTCAGTGGTTGAGCGTTGACCTACGAACTAGGAGATCATGGTTTGATTCCCGGGCAGGTCATATGCCCGGGTTGTGGGCTCAATCAGGAGGCAGTCAATGATTCTCTTATCATTGATATCTCTATCTTTCTCTCCCTCTCCCTTCCTCTCTGAAATCAAAATATATAGAGAGAGGCCTGGTGCATAACATTTGTGCACTGGGCAGGGGGTCCCTCAGCCCAGCCTGCGCCCTCTCGCAGTCCGGGACCCCTTGGGGGATGTCCACCAAGGGGTCCTTAGTGCTGCCATGGAGGTGGGAGAGGCTCCCCCGCTTCTGGCTGAGCGGCGCTCCCCCTGTGGGAGCACAATGACCACCAGGGGGCAGCTCCTGCATTGAGTGTCTGCCCTCTGGTGGTCAGCGCACATCATAGCGACCGGTGGTTCCGCCATTTAGTCGATTTGCATATCAGCCTTTTATTATATAGGATTAGCCTTAGCTGGTTTGGCTCAGTGGCTAGAGTGTTGGCCTGTGGACTGAAGGATCCTGGGTTCGATTACTGTCAAGGGCACAGGCCTGGGTTCCAAGCTCGATCCCTAGTGTGGGACATGCAGGAGGCAGCCGATCAATGTTTCTATCTCTCTCTCCCTCTCTGAAATCAATAAAAATATATTAAATATATATATTAAAAATGTTTAAAGTTACTTACAAACAATCTTTTGGGGTATCAACCCGTTAGCCATCTGGAGTCTGTCTTCCATGAACGCCACCCCCAGCTTGCTGAAGTCATCCACACTCGCTTTGGCAATTAACTGGTAAGGGTCCCCAGGTCTGCAAGCTAACGGCAAACAACAGTCTGACCACCTCACAATCTGAGGGGGGAATGGGAGGAAGAAAAAGAGAGGTTGAGGTGTCTCTTCTTAAACTAAGGAGGTGCTTCATTTTCCCCTTCAGCGCCCCCTCCCAGCCCCCCACTGCACTATTACATCAAAGCTGTACTGCTGGAACCCTCTCATTTCTGCCTAACGCAGGGCTTACAAAGCTCTAACTATATACCCGTACAATGGATTCAGCCGTGAAAGGAATGAAGCAGCGATACATGGTGCAACATAGATGAATCTCGAACACATTATGCCAAGTCAGTGATTTTCAATCGCTGCGCCACGAGAATTTTTAAAACATGCAATACCTGACTATTTGACCGGGGTCACTGACCTCTTTCCCTCCCAGTGGTTCTCAACCTTCCTAATGCTGCGACCCTTTAATACAGTTCCTCATGCTGTGGTGACCCCCAATTTCATTGTTACAAATTGAACATAATGAAACCATAGTGATGAATCACAAAAACAATATGTAATTATATATGTGTTTTCTGATGGTCTTAGGCGACCCCTGTGAAAGGGTTGTTCGACCCCCAAAGGGGTCGTGACCCACAGGTTGAGAACCGCTGGCCTAGGGAGTGAGAGGACTCCAGGGTCTGATTTCCCAAAGCTGAATCCTGGCTCCTTTGGCTAACAGCTGTGTGACCCAAGTAAGTCAGTCACTCAATTTCTCTGCTGTGGTTTCCTGTCTGTAAGGTGTTGATGACAGCAAGAGCACCTACCTGGGAAGACTATTGGGAGCGCTGAATGGGGTGACACATAAGGCACCTGGCCCCTAGGGGGCGCTCTTATTCCAAAACGTGGAGCCCTCAGAGCAAGTATGCTCAGCAGGGACCACACCACCCCCAAGTGGGCAAAAACTGGTTGGGGGGATGGGGTGGGGGGGACATGGTACCTACCGCAATGGTTTGGGCCTCCCAAGGCTCAATCCTACCCCACAAAATCTGAGTTTTTAGTATTTCATTTCTCTCTCAGAGAGAATTCAAATTGAACCGAATCTTTCTCCTAAGGGAAATAATAATTGTAAATTATGGTTGATAAACACTGTCTTAGAGGGAAAAATAATACATGCAAGTCTTTAAGGTTAAAAGGTTGAAACCCATTAACTGGTCTGGAATTTGTAGAGGAAGACAGGCCTCTGAATTTCCTTTTAGCTCCACTTGCAGCCTCCCCTGGACCTTGTCGCCTGCTCCCCCACCCCCTCCCAGACGCACGCCCAGGGTGACGGGTTCACCCGGAGGGTCGGGCTGACCAGCGGTGCAGTCGGACTCTGCATCGCAAAGAGGACATCTCTGATCAAATGAGAGGTGAAGCTCCCAATGCAGACAAACGCCGAGCCGACGTCCAGCCTTGAGAAAGGAGGAAGGATGTGAGCTCAGGAGGCTGCGCGGGGAAACTCCCACCGTGGCAAGAGCTGGCTTTTCAGACGAGGGTGAAGGGAAGCATGAAAAGGACCGTGCCACCTCCTGCACGAAGCTGAAACCATCTCTGTTCTGAGCGCTATGGCGGGCGATCTAAGAGCAGGGGTGCTCGCCGGGGACACAGGCCCAGCGGCAGGTGCTCCATCGCTGATTTAGCAGCCGCGGGAGCCAGCGGGTGGAGCCCCTCAGTGTAAAAAAGTCAGCACTCAGTGTAAAAGGAGCCGATCATTAACTCCACAGCGCTAAACAGAGAAGCAGGAGATAAACAAAGCCAGGGGGTGGGCAGGAAGCAGCGGAGAACAATATCCACACGTCCCTGATCAAGTTTCCCAACTCCGCCAGCCATTTCCTCTCCGAAGTGCCTTTCCTTTTTCTAGGAACATGGTCCAGGAGCCACCGACCATGCAAACTCCACAGCAGCGGAGCTGGGTGCTCTGATCAAAGCGGAGCCGCCCGTCACCCATCTCCTCCGGGGCCGGGGTGTTTGCTTTCCGGGGACTGAAAGCAAACAGGACCCTTCCAGTTTGCACTCGGAGATGGAAACACCAGGGCAGAGAAAGAAAAGGCTGGCTCCCAAAGATCAAAGCGAAGGAAGCCCTGGGCGGCCCTTGACAAAGGGGTTCCTCAAAGAAGGGGGGTGCAGAGTCCTGCCATGAGCAAGTGACTGCAGGCGCACGGATGACAGCAGGCAGTGAGGTCTCTGCTCCATCAGCCGAACACCATCCTCGGCCACAGGGAATGGCAGGGCCGGGAGGCGCCGGTGAAAGCCATCCGAGAGAGCCCCAACTCCAAAAGGTATCGCTTTCAGCATCTGTAAGGGTTGTATCGTCCTAAACATGTGACAGACTGGCCCCAGACTGTGTGGTTCAGTTGGCTGGGTGTTGTCCTGCAACTGGAAAGTTGCTGGTTGGATTCCCAGTCAGGACACATACATGCCCAGTTGTGGGCTCGATCCGGGGATTGTATGGGGGGCAGCTGATCGATGTTATGCTCTCACATCGATGTTTCTCTCCCTCTCCCTTCCTCTCTCTCTAAAAAAAAAAAAGAAAAGGAAGAAAGAAAGAAAGAAAGAAAGAAAGAAAGAAAGAAAAGAAAAAATAAATCAATAAATTTTTTTAAATCAATTAAAAAATTTTAATGTGAAAGAATGTAAGATCTCATCAGGTTTAAAAGTCTCTCTTAAATAAGATATTTTCTACTGAATATCTTAGGATACTGTCAAATTCAAACGATTTTTGAGTTGAAAAGTACATACATAGTTTCATAAGGGCCCCCAAAAGGCAAAATCCCACCGAGCAATCAACCTGAACAGGCCTGCAGACCTCGTGAGAAGACAGTGAGCTATGACGGCAACGCCTCATTAGGTTCTGAAGCCCAACCTAAGAAATGGACTTCGGTGTAATAGCCAAGGCGCTCAGAAAACTAGCTCCAGACAAATCCAGCTCCGGCTGCAAGGCCCGCCAAACTCTGATCACAGACAAAATGAGTTAACTGGATCGCACCCTTAGTGGGTAGGCATCTTGCAATAACCCCACTCCCTCCACAAAAAATTAAGAATTAAGCACCCCAGCCAGGTAGGGCTCAGTTGGTTAGAGCTGTAGTCAGCAAACTGCGGCTCACGAGTCACATGCAGCTCTTTGGCTCCTTGAGTGTGGCTCTTCCACAAAATACCATGTGCGGGCGCACAGGAACAGTGCAATTGAAACTTCGTGGCCCATGCGCATAAGTTGGTTTTCAGCCTGGGCTATTTTGAGGAAGTACTGTTGATATTTGGCTCTGTTGACTAATGAGTTTGCCAACCACTGGATTAGAGCATCATCCTGTACATCAGAGTCAATCCCGGATTGGGGAGCCTATGGGAGGTAACCAATGACTGTTTCTCTCTCACATCGATATTTCTCTCTCTCTCTCTCCCCACCCTTTCCTCTCTCTCTAAAAATTTAATAAACATATCCTCAGGTGAGGATTAAAAAAAAAAGAATTAAGCAAAACTGCCATTAAGTGAGATCTTAATAAGATCTTAATGAAATCTTCCTTAGAAGGTAAATTAAATGGGGTACCTGTGGCAGAGATGCTGTTATCTCCCAATATCTAGTCTGTCTTTCTCCCTTGTAGTCACACAACTCCGGTTTCCTCTGAACCCACCGCTGTCCAATCACAGAATGTATTTCTCTCTCAGGCTCCCTGCAGCTAAAGTGATGCGAGAAGTGACTCTGGAAACTTCTGGATTCAGTGTTAAAGAGGGCGCTGGCTGTTGCCCATGCCCCCCATTCTGAGGGCTGGCACTGGATGAGGCTGACTGCTGTGGGAGTGGCAGGGGTGGAAGCAGCCAGAGTGCCTGTCAGCAGACGAGTGGATAAAAGAGCTGTGATAGCCCGGCCGGCACGGCTCAGTGGTTGAGCATCGACCTATGAACCAGGTCACAGTTTGATTCCCGGACAGGGCACATGCCGGGTTTCGGGCTCAATCCCCAGTGTGGGGCGTACAGGAGGCAGCTGAGAGCAATGATTCTCTCTCATTGATGTTTCTATCTCTCTCTCCCTCTTCTTTCCCCTCTGAAGTCAATAAATATATATATTTAAAAATAAAAAAGAAAAGAGAAAAAATATTTTTTTAAAAGCTGTAATACATTTACATAATGGAATACTACTGGGCCATCAAAAAGAAGGAAAACTTACTCTTTGCGACAACATGGATAGACCTGGAGAGTATTATGCTAGGTGAAATAAGCCAGTCAGAGAAAAACAAGCACCATATGATTTCACTTACATGTGGAATCTAATGAACAAAATAAACTAACAAACAAAATAGAAACAAACTCACAGATACGGAGAACAGACTGACAGCTGTCGGAGGGGAGGGGAGTTGGGGGGGGCTGGGTGAGAAACAACAACCACCTCCTGGACACAGACAACAGTGTGGTGCTCACCAGAAGGAAAGGGGGTGGGGAGGGCAAAGGGGGTAAATGGTGACAGGAGACTTGACTTTGGGTGGTGAACACACAGTACAATATCCACGTGATGGCTTATAGAACTGTACACCTGAAACCTACATAATTTCATTAACCAGTGTCACCCCAATAAATGCAATTGAAATTTTTTTTTTTAAATCTTTGAATCAACTTCTAGGCAGCTATCAAAAATAAATAAATAAATGCCAGCCACCAGGCGCCACCAAGCCCTGCTCATGCATGAACTTTCCAGACTCTTGCCCACGACCAACCAGGACTGGGAGATGCCTCTCGGGGAGCTGCTGCTTCCCCTGCTGCCCCCTCCCCTTATTGGTGGCCAATGTAAACTCTTTCAAAACAACTTAGATCTTTTGCCCCAAACCCATGAGATGAAAGAGCCCCGTCAGCTGGAAATCAGCAGACATGTCCGCCTTCTCCCTCCAGCCCGGATGCTGGTGGTTGAGCTTGCACGTCCCAGGACCTGGTCCTTCTCTGCCAGCACATGGCTCAATAAGCCTGTTCTGTCAGGACCACTCCCAGCCTCGAAGGTCTGACATAAGGATGGACTAAGTGCCTGGGGACACTGAGCCGTGCTGCCCAATGACATGGTGTGGGCCACAAACAAGCCACACAGGCAGTTTCACCTGTTCCAGCAGCCACGTTTTAAAAAGTAATAAAAAATAAAACAAAATAAATGTTTTGCCCTGGGCGGTTTTGCTCAATGGATAGAGCATGGGTCGGTCTGTGGACTGAAGGGTCCCTGGTTCGAATCCCACAAGGAGCAGGATCAATCCCTGGCCCTGGTCGGAGCCTTTGCGGGAAGCAACCAACTGATGTGTCTCTCTCACATCAACTGTCTCCCCCCTTCCCTCCCACTCTCTCTAAAAATCAGCGGGAAAATATCCTTCAGTGAGGATCCACAAAATAAAAAATTTAAACTGGGGAAAGTAACTTCACTGATATATTTTCATTTAACCCAAAACATCCAGAAAGAAAGGGAGTCACAAAGGCCAGGAAAAAGCTCTCATAAGACAACGAATTCAGTTTTAATTAAGACACACAGTTTCCTTACAGTAAACCAGTGAGAAACGCGTTACTCACGGTTTCTGTAGGGGAAGGCGGCTTCTGCAGATTCTCCCCCTGCACCCAAACGCTCTCCGTCACAAATGCTATGTGTTCGGCCTCAAGTATGAGAGGAGAAACAAGATAGAGGGCCCATTTGTTCAAGTCATCAATGGACTGGATAGAGAGAAAGAAAACACAAAAAAAGGGATTTCATGTCACTTCAAACCACAACTGCCCCTTAACTCAACATCCGGGACATTTCCCCGCCCCCCTCGCTAATTCCAGGTGGGATATAAGTAAGGTCATCTGGTGCCCTCCTACAGACCACCTTCACCTGCGTTTCTTGTTGAACTAGGGCTAGACAAACAGCTGCAAACTCCCCTCTAGGACTCAGGACAGCTTTAACATCTCCAGATATTTGTTAGCAACTAATTGATTCTCAATCTGGGCTTACTGCTACTATTCTTTACTGTATAGAGAAAAAGAGGTATGCGGCCCGCCGGCTGCGAGTTTGACATGCTTAGTTTAGAGCAGCGGTCACCAAACGGTGGTCCGTGAGGTCTGAAAGGTTGGCGACCGCTGGTTTAGAATATGTAGGAGCTCTCCAAATGACAACTTGGAGGGACGTGTGATTTTTTGTTGTTTTTAATCCTCACCTGAGGATATTTTTTCATTGATTTTTAGAGTGGAAGAGAGAAGGAAAGACAGAGAAACATCCATGTTGAGAAAGCACATCGATTGGTTGCCTCCTGCACGCACCCTGACAGGTCTGGCCGGGAGAAGCTTGCACTGAGGTAACATGCCTTGACTGGA
>NW_005874558.1:8033-9186 GCF_000147115.1 Myotis lucifugus
CAGGAGGCAGCTGATCGATGTTTCTCTCTCATCGATGTTTCTAACTCTCTATCTCTCTCCCTCTCTGTAAAAAATCAATAAAATATATTTAAAAAAAAAAAAAAAGCATGACCCCAACAAAATATTCAAGACCTGAGATAAGATTTTAATTCCCATTCGGGTGTTATGGTTTTACACACATAGAAAATCTCATTTTAATGCTAAAAATGAGCCAACTTTCCAGAAGGAAAGGGCAAGAAGCCAATGAAAAGCAAAACACTTTGAAACATTCATGAAAACAGTATCAGTGACATCAATGGAAATTTGCGCTGAACCGCTCTGTGAACCAAGTCCATTTCCAAGAGCTGAACGGGAAGAACTACTGTCCCTTTTACGGAGAGCAGAGCTTTTGCTGAGATTAAACCACAGCGCGGCTGAATGTGTAGCCACCAGGCTAAGAATTGGGCCAAAAAGACAGACTGTGCAAACCGAAATAAGACAGGTGCAAAGGCGACCGGTGGGGCGCCCTGGCTGGTAAATGACAACACCCTGACAGGAGAGGAGGGCGGGCAGTTTTTGTCACCTCGGAGATATCTGACAGAGAGCTGAGAATTTGCTGTCTTTCTCCGAATTCATTCACCCAGACGGCAGCCCGCAGTGGAGGGGAGGACGCCAGGAGCCTGAGTGGGCAGCGCTTTCGGGCTCAGTGCCAGTGGCCATCGCGACCACACAGGTACACGCCTATTTGGAAGTCAAGGGCCCGCGGTCCGTGCACTCGCCCCACGCCTGTCCGTTTTCGGATCTCTGGTCCCCTTAAACCCGGCTCCGTGGGCATCGCGGGCAGGGGGCCCCGGCCGGGCGCTTCCGAGACGCCGGGTGCGGAGTGGAGAGGAGGAGGTAGGAGGGGCCCAGGCAGGCGCTTCCGGTTGCCCCGCCCCACCACCACTGTGCCCCGCCCTCTCCGCGGGACCGTGCGCTACCCGCCAACGGAGCTGCGCGGTAAAGGGTCAGCTATCGTAAGAGGTCGGATAAGATAATAAAAGGAACACAATGAATCGAAATCTGAGTTTACGAGGCCTAGTAGCCCGGAAATGAAGTGAAGTGGAGGGTGCAAGGAGATTGGCGACTTAATGGAGGAGTAGCTCTTTGCAGGGGCATACGGATAGGTTCATGG